>NW_020525279.1:0-65163 GCF_003368295.1 Carassius auratus
TTTGAATGAGAAGGTGTGTCCAAACTTTTGGTCTGAAAGTGAAAGTGACGTGACATTCAGCCAAGTATGGTGACCCATACTCAGAATTTGTGCTCTGCATTTAACCCATCCAAAGTGCACACACACAGAGCAGTGAACACACACACACTGTGAACACACACCGGAGCAGTGGGCAGCCATTTTTATGCTGTGGTGCCCGGGGAGCAGTTGGGGGTTCATTGCCTTGCTCAAGGGCACTTAAGTCGTGGTATTGAAGATAGAGAGAGAACTGTTCATGCACTCCCCCCACCCACAATTCCTGCCGGCCCAAGACTTGAACTCACAACCTTTCGATTAGGAGTCTGACTCTCTAACCGACTTCCCCCTGTACTGTACTGTCTGTACTGTAATCAGAAACAAGACACATCTTTTGGAGCTGAAATAGAAGACTTTATTGATTTTAAAAGAATTTATAACTTTGAATGTCATACTCGTTCAAAACACCTACAGCACATTCCTCTAGGGGGCAGTAACACAGTGGAGACTGTATGGAAGGTTGCTTAAGCGATTTTTTGTCAATAGCGTGACTTCGGCATCACTTTTGACAATGAAAACTACTGCACAATGTACTATAAGAAATCTGTAAAAACACACAGCCTTTGTAGCTGAGATAGAAGACTGTATTTATTGGAAACTAAATCATGTATTGGGTTTATTTTCAATAGTATTTGTTCTATTATAGTTCTGTGGATAAAACCACCATCAAAATGTTCTTCTAGGAACCAGTAACATGACAAATCCTTTGAAGAGATGGAATACTGTATGTTTTAAAAATAAGTGAGTTAACAGATCCAAATTCAATTCAATAGTATGCATCCTGATTTACATATGATAGTAAAAGATGGCTGTAAATATTGTTCTTTGAATAAATAACAAGACACCCCATTTAAGTTTACATTTCAAATGGTATGCATTCTAAATTAATTTATTTAAATTTCTGAAAGTCAGACTTGTCAAGACAAGTGCATGTTCCTCTAGGGGGCAGTAAATTGCACAATCTTTGTAATGCTTTGCAAGCTTTTCTCAGTCGGTACATTTCAATAACTTTTGTTGTGCTACAGTTCTGTGAATAAAACCAACCAACAGCTAAATGTTCTTTTATGAACACATAATAAGACACACCCCTTTGATTTGAGATTTATTATTCATACATTTCACAAGTGAAGAAGATGGAATAATTGTGCTTTTTTTCTCTTCTTTTTGCACTTTGCAGATAGTCCATTTCCTGCACTTTTACATTATAAGGTCTATTAGTTATAATTCCTTAAGGCAGATTAAAACCAATAAAACAATGTGTGTTCTCTTCTACATTTGAAAACAATTACTACACATTTATGTTTCTTGTTAAATCGTTAAAGAATTATTGAAGATTTCCAAGGCTGAATCTCTTGACAAATTGTCAAACGTCAATCGTCGAACCAACTTTATATCGGTACAAGGTAAGGCAGACCAACCCATTCACTATATTACAATAAATTAAATTTGAACCTTTTTTAAATCGTTATTTATGATCCGCTTTGGTCAGTGTAATCTAGCATATCCATGTGATGATACTTAAATTTACTAATGCAGGCGATGCCCGGTAAAAGTGGCTCGAGGAGCATTTGTTTTGCCAACGTTATTTACCATTTCAGACTGATATTTTGAAAATCATACGAGCATATGTTTTTTAAATCATGTTTTCAGAGCAAGGCAGCATGGAGTGCTGGGGATGTTAAGGCAAAAGATGGCTGGAATATTACAGGCCTAAAGTGAAGTAAGTTAAGTAGAATTCATATTTGATTTTTATTGATTGGTCTAGTGTTTATTGCAAGATGTAAAACATCACTTTCTGAAAGTTTTTAAAATATATATATTTTCCATTTTTGGATGAATTGCTAGTTTTACAAGTGAAGCAGCACAAATGTGTTTTCTGAAGCAGTATAATATTTAATAATGAAATCTAAATCTAAACATTGATCAACTCACACACACACAGGCCAGACAAATTACTGGTTCTTTCACACCACATTAATGACATCATGAAATCCAAGGATCAGTGATGTTTGATGTTTGATACATTGTAGTGTGCAACCATTTTATTCAAACTGTATTGGCAGAATGAATAACACATTCAATTGCATTATAAGAATTATGCTTCAGAATAATGTAAGTTGGGTCTAGAAACTTCTAGTTATAGTAGGCTTTCTAAATATGGATTACAAAAAGGTATTTTGTGTCATAGTTCCACTTGCACTTAACTTAAAGTTGCTTTGTGTTTGTATAAAGGCGTGTTAATTTATTATATATTTATTAAATTATACTGCACGCCTATATATTTATATTTATATTTTCACTAGGGTTGTAATGGTATGAGATATTATGGTATGATAATCGTCTCAGAACATATCACGGTTTTATGGTTATCATGGTATATATTAAACAATAATTCTTATCAGTAACAATGACTATTAAAAGATCAAGAAAAAGTTATTTGAGTGAACCAATCCTTTATTATTGGGCTGCATGATTAGTGCCGAAGTTTATGTGTTGCTGCTGTTACAAAATGTTTTATATTATTTTTTTGTTTGTTTTTTCAGTGTTCTTTTTATTTAAAGGTGCACTGTGTAATTTTTGCGGATTCTAGTGGTGAGGTTGCAAAAACCAACGGCTCAGTCCCCTGCTCACCCCTCCCTTTAGACAAGCAACGATGGCCGACACAGGTAGAGATGTTGTCGGTAAAGACAGCAGACAGCAATGAGATTTCTTTACAAAGGTAAATTAAGGAATTGTATTTACTTTATTGAATAAATCGATGTTATTGATAATGTTAATGTACTTGTTCATCATTATGTCAGTATTTTATTCGCAAGAACAACAAAGTAATGAAACGTGCTCAGTAGAGAACTTTGTCTGTTTAGGGCTACTGTAGAAACATGATGGCAACTTCTGTGTAAGGGGGACCTGCACTGTATGTAGATATAAATTAATCAATCTAAGTCAATAAAAAAACATAACGGTTCATTAAGTAAGGTCTTTATATACCTCTGAAAACATAGTTATGTATATTTTATTGCTTTTCTGTAAATAGATCCTTGTAAATATTATACATTGCTCCTTTAAGGACATGGTTGGGGCATTTTATGTTTTGCAAAACAATTTCAGGTTTAAATAATCACTGTTTGTATTGTTAATAATTTGTCTCTGTCTGTAAATGAAGTTGTGTATTTATTAATGACATTGAAAAGTGGATTCAGCAGTGGGAAGAAATTAGCATATCTTTACTCAAAAATAGTACATTTATAGTAAATTGCTTGTGTGTTGCAAAGACACTCATAATTAATTTGTAATGTACTTGTAATACAAAAAATACTTTAATAACACTAATCAAGCATTTAAATAGCTATATACTTAAAGAGTACTAAGTATACTTGAAGTTGTTCCAATTTAGTACAAGTACACTAAATACACTTAAAGTTATACTTTAATATAATTTAACTACAACTACTGTAGAATAAACTTACAGTACAAAAATAGTTGTTTCAAAATAGCACACTTCAAGTTATCTAATCATTAACACAGTTGAAGTATACTGACAATTATTCTGGCTGCAAGTATACTTGGTATACTTTTTCACCAGGGAAGGGTTGAGCTAACTGATTAAATCACCATTGGTAGCTCAATATATTGTAATGCTTTTTTCCTCAGTTGGTCAAAAAGCAGCAGACGTGTTACTTGTTCAGATTTGAATCATATTCTCCAAGACGTCGGCAGTGCTGGGCAAGCTAATCGGAAAATGTAGTGAGCTAAGCTAACAGTTACTCTTCGTTAAATGAAGCTTCACTACACTAAAGCTACAGCCCTCTGAAATGTTTTTTTTTTTTTTACATTTCATTTTTATATTGAACCAACATCATCCAAGTCAATGCTCTCTCCCTTTGACAGAGTTTATATGGGGCAGATGGTGAATATATTGCATGTACCTTTAAGTTGATTTAATTGTTCTAACTTTAATTGTAAACTTAAAGTTCAAACTGATACATTATGTTGAATTATTTATAATGCACACGTGTTTTAGGCAAACAAAATAAATATTAAATTTAAATATCTCAGGGTTTCTATTTACACTTATGTTAGTGTTGAAAATAACTCCCTTGGTGTTAAACTATTGACGCAACTAGTGTAGCTTTAACTTTAACTTTGTGTAAATGGAGCTTACACGCTAATGGTGTTAATAGTAAACACTTGTGGTGCTTTTTTGACACTTTATGCACAATGTTTTATTTTCATATATTGTTATATGTTTGCTAGTTGTTTGATTTTGGTAACCATGTTGAATTGCAGATGCACAACAGACAATCACATTTAACAATACAATTATCAGAATTTATTCAGGTAACACTGTCTACATGTGATTGGCAAATGAAATCTCCAGAATTAATTAACCAGTTGATGAAACTTGTCATCATATTTCCAGTATAGTGAGGCCTTTATGCTGGGGTCTGGATCGATTCGCCAGTCTAGATAGATTTTTTTGTACTCCTTGTATGGATGCCACTGATCATTGGTGTCAAGGCACTTAAAGCATTTGTCACTGTGCACTAATGATGTACAGATGTCTGTCACTAGTTTTTAAGAATAATCAAATCCGTAGCAGCCGAGACCTTTTGGTCTGTGGATTGAGACAAAGTGTTCAGTGTGGGCTCCTCCTCCAGCCTCACATGGTGCTTCACAGAATGGACACGGTTTCCCACAGCCCCATACTCGATTGAACAGCACATCCTGTGGTTTGGTTTGAAGACAATCTATTTTGCTTTGAAATTTTTTTTCTTGAAAACTGGTTTTCAGTAATTTATCCATGTCCTTCACAGAACATTGAAGGGATTCAGTGAATTTTTGCTGATTTGCATTGTTCAGTGTGCTGATTTTGTCCACAACATCCTTGGGGAAAACAAGCTTGATTTCAAGTTCCTTGCAGATGTTTTCAATGAATCCCTTGATGTCATTTTTCTTTGAGTCTTGTTCTGCTTTTTTGATCGCCAGAGTAATTTCCTCTATGACTTCACTGTGGAGCTTTTCCTCAAATGTGATCATTTTGTTCTCTCCTGTAAAGTGATTTTTAACTTTGTAAAAAATTACCTTTTTAACAAACTGTTTATATGACTGAATGAACTTCAAATAGGTTTTAAATTCAGATACATCAAGAAGATTTTTCAAGACTGACTTCTGAAATGACATCCTTGTTCCAAAAACTGAGTTTTCACCAATCAGCATCTCACCTGCCATTTCCATGCCCATCTTCTCAGACGTATCTTTCCAAGGCAGGTGTTAGGCAGTTAAACATAAATTCATCCGCTTTCTTCTGACACTTGTCTCGTTAACGGTAAAGGTCAATGAAGTTAGAGTAGTATGAATGTTTAAAGTTCTCCAAGGCTGTTCGCGGGTTATTGTCCTGGATAAATTCATTATGAATATTTTGAAACTCACTGCTTGCAAAGCCACAGATGTGTAATTTAAGGGACAGTTCAAAATCTTCCTTTATCTTAAAACCTTCATGAGCCTTAAGTCTCTCATCAATCATGTTGAGAATTGCCTGCATGTATGTGTCATCATAATCATTCTTACTTTCCCTCTTTGCTTGAACAAATTTCCAACAGTCCACGATAAGGTTGTCTGACATTTCTTGAACAGTCTTGATCCGTTGAGCGTGATACATCTTGTATATAAAGTCACCTTTGTAGAAAACAAAATCTCCATGGCCTACATTATGTAGATTCTTCACTTCGTCTAAGATTTGAGCCATTGAACTTCCTCTGGATTCAAGATTTCTCCTCAAATCAAGAAGAACTCTTGCCATGATATCTTGTTGCTGTAGCCCTGTGTATGACAGTGTGCTGACAGTCTCCTCCCACATCTGTTCAAATGCTTCATCCAGCATGGAGTCTGACATGTCTGATTTGTTCTCACGACAGAATTTCAGCAAGTCCAGCACTTTTTTCTCCATTGTGTCCATGTATGTCTTTTTGATTCCTTCCACCTTCATCATTCCCTTTCGACGTGAAAGAGCTGCATTCAGTTTGTTTGTGATGGAATTTGAAAGCTCTTTCTTCAGAGATATGGCAGAGTTTATAAATCTTTGTCGATAGCTTTCCACAAGTTCAACATGACCTTCTCCTTGTTCATAGTATGATTGGATCTTGTCAATAATTTCATCTTGTCCCTTTGAAAGCTCAGATTCTGCTTCTCGTTGTAAATTATAATAGACGTCTTCAACTGTGAACTCCATAGAGTTAAATTCTCCATAGTTTAAGATCTTTGTTTCAGCCTGTAATGTTCATGTGTGCATCTGCTTTCTCAGTGTCCAGTCCCATGTGTTGTACTCTGTGCACAGTTTCATGTATGCATCAGCCACCAGGCGGTTTCTGAAGTTGAAGATGAATTTCTCAAATTTCACAGCAGTCCACAAGTCTTTGGTCCATCTAATAAATTCATTCAAGTCACTGGACTTGTGACGTCTGAAGATCTCCATTATATGCTTTTTGAGATCATACACAGACTCACTATAGCCGATACTCACTGGTGCCATTGGGGGGTTTCCATGCCACAGTCCAGGGATGTAGTGGTCACCTTTCTCAGTGTCATAGTTCATCACATCGTTAAATTTACTGAACTCCAGTTTGTTCTCCATTTTGGGTGCAGCTTCTGTCATTTCATCCAGTTGCTCCAACAGATATTTACGATATCTAAAGTTTGAATCATGAGCTGAGACATCAGCAACATTCTGGTGTACAAACAAACATGTGTGTTTCTTACCTATTTCCTTCATCCTGAGGAAGGCATGAACAATGATCTGTAAAATGTCTTTCATCTCTGTTGAATTCTCCATGGCAATGTTGACAATTGTTACATCACTCAGTCCAACAACAAGAGTTGCCAACTCATTGTCGTGTCCATAGCTGTTGTCCAGTTGTGCGAGCTCAGGGGATTTCAGTCCTTCAGTGTCTATTATCACTATATAATCACAACTTAATTGTGCTTTACAGTCATCGGTTACTTTAATGAGCTGCAGAAAGGCTCCCCTGGTGCATCTTCCACTGCTCACTGCAAACTGAACTCCAAACATTGTGTTCAGCAGTGTTGACTTTCCTGAACTCTGGACGCCCAAAACAGTGACAACCATAATCTTGTTTTTGGGCTCCACCAGTGTATTTAATTCAGAAAACACACTAGACAGCCATTTTACAGGGACATTTGAAGAATCTCCATCCATAAGTTCAAGTGGAAATCCATCCAGCAGTAGTTCAGCACAGAGTTTAGGTAAACGTGCAAATTGTTTGCAGTAAAGTGCATCTTCTGAGAGTGAGACTGCAGCTTCGTAAATCTGGCTCATTTCTCGAATGAAGTGTTCCACTCCTAAAGAACTGTTTGAAATCTGTTTATCAAGCTCAGCTATTTCTGTCTTGTTCCCACAAGTATCTTGACATTTCTGTTTGTACAGTTCTCTGAGTTGAGGCAGTACTTCATGTGAGCGATTCTCCAAATTGATTCTCAACCATTTTAAGAAATAGGCCCTTTCTGGTGATGATACTGCACTAATAAAACAGCTTATGGCAGCAGACATGCCTTTTCTGGATTGCTCTTGTCTGAGTTTATATTTCTCAATCTGGAGTTCATCTTTGTAGTCCTCAATACTCTTTTCCCCAACTTTCTTCATTCGGCACCTCTCCTTCTCTAATTTTGCCAATTTCATCAATATTTCCCCTTGCAAGGGCAGCTCCTCCTTCTTGAACTGCACTATATCATAAATGTTTGAAGTGATTTCATCTGCCCCTGCTTTGGCACGCTGACATCCTTCAACATCCTCATCCACCAAGATTCCCAGATTTCTTGCAATCTCAGCTAAATTAACAACTGAGGTTTTATGATTATTGTACGTAATTGCATCTTGCAACTTGTTCTGGATTTTGTTGACAAAGTCTGCATCATTTTGCTTATCTTTAAAAATGAAATTACTTTTCTTCAAGTTGAGCTTGCTGACTGTAGCTTTTATGATCTCGTTTTTGGAGTCTCCAACAAAAAATAGCTGAGGATTAGATTTCTGACTGGGGACTGAAATTAAATGTGAATCTAAACGTTGGGGTTCAAAGAACACAAACACAGCAGTTGAAGCCTCACACAGAAAAGTGTACTGTGTTTCAAAGCTCTGAATGTCACCTCTCAAGTTCGCGATTGCTACAGGCTCAGGAAAGACATCTATGTTCTTGTTTCCACAAGGCAGATACCAGGTCATCTCAACCAACCCATTTGATATTTTCTTGTTGATGTTTCCACAATCCATGTTGAAGTGCACAAAAGTATCAGTGTATTGCTGTGGATTGCTGAGCAGCTTATTCAGAATGTCTGATTTGGAAATGTTGCACCTACCAAGTCTCACAAAAGACACTAAAGGTAATTCTGACAGAGCAATCCTTTCTTCCACAAATGCACTTGGATCTGATAATGAGTGTGGTCTGTATTTTTTCACAATATCTCTCATTGCCCAAAGCATAAGAGTGATCTGATCGTTCTCACTGTTTGGAAGCAGCAGAGGAACAGCAAACTGACACATGCACATTTTCACGATCATTTCCTGCTGAAGAAAACTGTCAGAACAAAGAAACACTGCAGTCAAAACGTCTAAAGGATTTACTGACTGAGGACAGTCTGATTCACTCTCCTGATCATCATCACTCTCTGAATCTTCTGTACCGTCTGATGAAGAACACATAACACTCCTCGCTGTTCTCTGTAGCATCATCAGCTTCTTCAAGAATAGCCACGGCAGATCTGAAAGAGACTGAACAGTCACATCTGTGATACTGTTCTTATTGATCTGCAGTACTGTGTGTAGAGTGAGCTTCTTTTTATAGTAATCCGCTAAACCCAAATTGTCCAGGAGTTTCTTCATGATGTTTCCTGTAAATGAAAACAAAATGAGCTTGCCCAGTCAACACAGCATGATTTTAAGAGCAATGCCATAACCTCAAATAATCCACTGGTATACCCTAGTGAAAAATAAATATACTTAAATGTATTTAAAATACATTTATTTCATGCTAAGTATACTACAAATAAATTTTCTGATTTATGCACTTAATAAAATGCCCTGCAATTATACTGTTTATATACTAAACTGGTATACTTAAAGTCTGCTAAATTGGAACAACTAATTAACAACTTAATGCACTTTAATTGTGCAGAAGTAGTGATGAAGTCCAACTAAAGATATACTTAGTATACTGTGCTAAAGTGGAATGTTTTGCATTTAAACACTGATGTTTTGCATTTTGCATTTAACACTTTACACTTAAATCGATATTGGTCTAAACTTTACTGTGTTAAATTACCAATAGCGATATTGGTCTACCCGTTATCATCCTAAATGCATTCGTTGAACACCTTGTGGTACCATCCCCCAGAGGCAAAAAAATAAAATAAAACTATGCTTCCCTTAATTCCGTCCTTTGGAGAACTTTAGATAAAGTAATCTGCTAAATGAATTCATGTAAAATTTACATGTAAATAATAATAATAGTTTTCTGTTTTGAAGACCGAAAACAGAGAGCGTTAACCTGGTATACAGGGTCCTTAACATTTCACACACAAATCAGAATTTTGCTGATGCTCAAATTACAACGTAAAGGGAAGATGTCACACAGAGTAAAGTTATGGCGCTAATCTGGTATTCAAAATCGAATTTATACCTGAAATAAAGTGTAGAACAATGATTAACAAAATTAATTAATTAGAACAAATTAATTAGTTAATAACAAAAATGTATATGATTCTCCACTTTTTCTCTTTCAACAAACATTAGAAACATTAACTGTTTTTTAAATGGTTTCTATTCAGTGAAGTTTAGAAAATAATTTAAGCTTATAATGTTAAGAAATGCTTTATACGTACAATTTAACATTATTTGACACTAACTACTGATGTATACATATAGTGCTCTTTGTACATACACAATTATGACCTGCATATCAAACAAGATTATAGAAGTAATTTTAACTTACTTTCTTTTGAAAATCGTGATTTCCTTCCCTGTGGAGAAAAAAAAAAAAAGACATTAAAAAAGTGCAATTGCTAATACGGATGTGAACAAATTTAAACATTTCATTTAAAATTTCAGAGCTACTGGTCTTTAAAAGATATTTCATTTACAATTTATTTTAAGGTTTACCTTTAAGTTTAGGTATAGGATCAAAGAATCTAGAAAATATGGTCATGTAGAATCAGTATGTGCTTTATGTAAGCAAGACGTTTTGAGAGGCCGCGCTGTATTGTGAATAAGTCACAGCTGAAAGGTGATGTTAGGCAAGATGCAAAGCAAATCTGATTTTGTGCATGTGAGATGAGTAAGTCCACGTTAATATTAATTTAGAACGACAGTAAGCATCATGTTCACACTATGCCTCTGCACTACCGATTTCTCTCAACATGGGGACAGGAGACCCATCAGTCAGTAAATGAGAAAACAAATTAACTGCTGCTATTTATTTGATAAACTCAGATACTTTCAGGTAAATTAAAAAGTAATACATCACTTTACTAGTTACTTGAAGAAAGTAATCTGACTATGTATCATGCAATACTTGTAATGCGTTAACCCCCATCTCTGTCTAAACTAAAGTGTTACCGATATTTAAAGGGGGGGTGAAATGCTATTTCATGCATACTGAGTTTTTTACACTGTTAAAGAGTTGGATTCCCATGCTAAACATGGACAAAGTTTAAAAAATTAAGTTGTACGTTTGAAGGAGTATTTTTGTTCCCAAAATACTCCTTCTGGTTTGTCACAAGTTTCGGAAAGTTTTTTTCGAGTATGGCTTTGTGTGACGTTAGATGGAGCGGAATTTCCTTATATGGGTCCTAAGGGCGCTTCTGCCGGAAGAGTGCACGCTCCCGTAGAGCAGAGCACTGAGAGAGCACAGACATTCACTGATCAGAGCGAGAGCGTCGCGAAATGTCACAAAAGGAGTGTGTTTTTGGTTGCCAGGGCAAGACAACCCTGCACAGATTACCAAAAAAAATAAAAAAACAGCATTAAGGGACCAGTGGATGGAGTTTATTTTTACAGAGCATCAACGGAGTTGTGCAAGTGTTTGTGTTTGTTCCCTGCATTTCGAAGATGCTTGTTTTACAAACAAGGCCCAGTTTGACGACGGATTTGCGTATCGTTTATTTCTTAAGGATGATGCAATCCCAACGAAAAAGGGTCACGATCGTGTGTTGGAACCGCATGCGGTGAGTAAAACTGCTTCAAATATCTCTGCCTCCTTGTTAGTGCGTCCGCCTCCCATGCCGGAGACCCCGGTTCGAGCCCCGCTCGGAGCGAGTCGTTGCTGCTGCTGCTTTCGTTCAATTTCAGCCTCGGGATCTGATTCTGGATCATTAATAAACGGCTGAATCTGACTGTAAGCCATGGTTTGTTTTGGATGATGGTTTTTCCCTCATGATGTCACAGCTTCCAAACGCTCTCAAAGCAAAAGCCTACTGGTGCTCGTGATTCTTTAGCTCCGCCCACACGCCACGCCTCCAGTCTGTCGTGTTTTTCCTGGAAAAATCGGTACAGACTATCTTTCTCTTATGAATATAATAAAACTAAAGACTTTTTGGAGTTGTGAAGGATGCAGTACTACTCTATAGGTACTCAAGATTAACAGGATATTGAGTGAAAACGAGCATTTCACCCCCCCTTTAATAAAATCTTCATCACTTTTACAAGTACTATAGTGTCTCTGAACAAATTAAGCCCAGTGATTGAATACACTTAAGCAGTAAGAATTTAGTTAAACCAATGTCATAAATTATGAGTTGTGACAGGATGGAGATTATGTGGCCTTGTCATCATACTTTTTTCTGTTTTTCATAGTTTTTCTCTGCATTATTGTAATGTATGTGCTCTTGTTTTTTAGTCTTTCAGTTTGTAGTTTTGCTTCCGCTTCCTCATCTCAATTCACCCAATGTTAAAACTAGAAACTAAAAGACTACAAAACAAGGGCACAAAATACATTGCAATTATTTATGAGAAAGATCTTTTAAGTCCAATTGCTAACCTGTATTTTGAATGATATTGTATTACAGTCAGGGTAAAGGAGGAGTAAAGGAGGGGAACATTTCCGGTAAATTTCCAGAAACTTCTAATGGGTGTGTTTTGGGCATAACGTGCAATAAACCAAATAAAAGTCTCACTTTCAATTCCCATAAAGAGTTTGCGCCATGGTAGATTTGCTATTTACAAGGTAGAATATGCAAAGTGCAAAGACTAAACACAGAGAGGAAATGGAGCTGCTCGTGCACGAGGAAATGGGTATCCTAATTCTGATACATGCTTATACTTATATTTATGTAGGCTATACGATAATAATCTTTTACATTGTAATTATTTAAAAGTTAAGGGGAAGTTGTGGCCAAGTGGTTAGAGAGTTTGACTCCTAACCCTAAGGTTGTGGGTTTGAGTCTCTGGCTGGCAATTCCACATCTGAGGTGCCCCTGAACAAGGCACTGAACCCCATAACTGCTCCCTGGGCGCCGCAGCATAAATTTGTGCATTTATCAGATGACTTACAGAGCACTCAGGATAAAATTTTTTACCTAACGTGTGTTCCCTGGGAATCGAACCCACAACCTTGCACTGCTAACCCAATGCTCTACCACTTGAGGCACAGGAACACTAATAAATGGCTGCCCATTGCTCCAGGTGTGTGTGTGTGTTCACTGCTGTGTGTGTACACTTTGAATGGATTTTATGCAGAGCACAAATTCTGGGAATGGGTGACCATATGTGGCTGTGTGTTACTTCACTTTTGTAAGGTCAAAATGATCAAAGACTTCTGTTTTTCCTGTCCCAAACTATCTTGAGTAACAAAAGGCCCATTTGACATTCCTGATGGCATTAAAGTGATGATATCAATCAAGGCCTGTAGGCCAGCATGTGTTTACATCGGGGGTCTGCTAATTGTCACACCTTTTGCACAATGGGTGAAGCTGTAGTCTGCTGATTGGTCAGGTTGAATGTCTCACATTTGGGTTTCAGTCACATGGTCAAGGAAGGGATAAAAGAAGACTGTGAATGTTGCTCTAGGCTTTTTCTCTCTTCTGGCTTTTCTTTGCTGAATCTTTCCTTTACTGGAGCTCTCTCCCTCTATTTCTCCCTCTCTCTATCTCCCCCTCTCTCTTTCCTTCTCAGGTAATATTTTACATACATGTTGGGTACAATTAACTATATGTTTTACCATCCTTCATCTATTTTGTAACCAATTCAAGTGTAACCATAACAAAATATTGTTATTAAACCATTTTAATTATTAATTATGTGCTAACTAGTCTTGACTCAATATTAACTTTGAAGTGCTACCTATTGCAATACAATATAGTCACTTAATAGCAACGCTCTCCCACATATTTAGCTATTGTAACTGCGCTTATTTCCGTCGTTGGTATAAGCGGCAGTGGGTGGTAATAGACTAGAAATGTACAGTTTTATAACATCGTGCTGATAACGTTTCTTTAGTCCTTTCGGCAATCCTACAGCCTGAACCTCTGTAGGCAAACCACCCTTACACTTTTTTTTATATTTGGCATGTTTGTGTGCTGCTGTGTGTCGCTGTATGTGTAATAAGTATGCATGCGAGTATACATGCGTTGTGGACCCACCTGTAGGCGCATATTTACTATCGCACTCTTTGAATAACAAAAAATACAGTGTAGGTGACATACAGCCACATATGGTGACCGATACTCAGAATTCATGCTCTGCAATTAACCCTTCAAAAGTGCACACACACATCAGTGAACACACACCCGGCAGCCATTTATACTGCAGTGACTGGGGAGCAGGTGGGGGTTCAGTGGCTTGCTCAAAGGCACCTCAGTTGTGGTATTACCGCATGGTCGTGAGTGTACAAATGGGTGCAAACGCATTTTTAAACAATGTGGTGCAGGATGTAAAAATGATAACTGCATCGGCCTGAAACCAGCAAAAAACACTTGCATCGCACCTGGCACCGGCTTGTGCTTAGTCTGTGATAGCACTTGTTGCCCATGTCCAGTTCTTTGATTTTTCTGACCATTGTTCATGATCATCAGTGCCTTTGCAGCAGTATACTGTTCCTGGAGAAGATTCATACTTCAAAGAAACTGCAGCCCTATATCATACCTATTACTAAATCACCACATAGTTTGAAGATGTTTAGCAGTCAACGCATATGTATTCCTAAACTCTTTTTAACTCTAAAAACAAATTATAATTTAACAGTTTCTCACACTTCACTGAAAGTATATTGGGGTCTTTAGTTAGACTTGATGACACTTCTGGGTTTCGTACAACTGAAGTGCAAGAGTAAATTACTTTAGTTTTTAAATGCTGTGAAACACAAAACCTGATCTACAAACACTAGATATTTTTCAGATAATAACTTATATAAAATTATTTACTTTATCTCTCTTTCAAAACAAGAATATTTATCATCATCTGAGAAGACCATGGACATTCATGATATTCTTCCATCAGCTTCCTGCTCCACAATTTTTACATGACAGCATTGCCAAGACATTTGTCAGTTTTGTTACCTGCCGATTTATCAGACATTTCACAAAATCATTTAAGATGGTTTTAGTGTGCCAGTAGACAATATCAGTTTTAGATTTGCAAACATTACTTTTGCGAGTATGGCAATCATTTATATATGAAAGTGGTATTAGCTGCGATTAAATAAAGAAGCATCATACCTCTCTGCTTTGGTTTGGGTGTGTAGTAACTCTGATGACATCACTGTCTACGGTGACGTTCAGTTTCCCCACAGATACACATGTGACCTCATACTCAGTGCGTGGTCTGAGATCTGTCAGAGTAGCTGTGCTTTGTCCCTGTAGCACAGATTGACATATCCAGTTCTTTCCCTCTTTCATTTTGTACAGTATCCTGAGCTCTTCTGTTGCAGGACATGATGAAGACACCTTCAAAACAACTCTATGATCTGTGATCTGCTCAATGACTGGGCAGGATGGTTTTAATGGAGGAGTGAAGCAGGTGGCTTCCTCAGATCCATTTTCATACAGGAGAATGCAGGAACCTGGAAGGTTTTTCATCTCTTTTGATGTAACAATAAATTTAGTTGATTCACATATATTTGATTTGATCAGGTTTTTAAAGATTGTCAGGTTTCTCCTCATATTCATTTTGACGTTAGGAGTGAACATGGTTTTTTGTTCAGGATCAGGTGCACTCCCAACACTGTGGTCTTTTGCTGATAGACTCAGCAAGGCCTTTTGTCTAGAAAGGAGGACATCGGGCCTCTCAAATGATGTGAAAGTGTAGCTAACCACATTTTCAACATCCAGATCCATCAAAATCTCATCCAGATTCTCCTTCACCTTTGCTCCAGAATCATCCAGTTGTCTAAGCAATGCTTTAATTGTGACTGATTCTGTTTCTTTCTCTTTGATCCATTGTTCAAGATCACTTCCTCTGAATGGACATTCATCATGATGACGCAGAAGATCAATCAGGGCTGTTTCCTTTTCAAAGTCCCCACGGATCTTTGGCAACAGAGAGCCAATTTTCTTCATGAGACTCAACTTATAGGAGCAGCAATTTTGCTTCATGTGCATTATTTTATTATGAAATCCTGCAAATGCCAAAGATGGTTTATCATTCAGAAGGTCACTGCATTTCATTTCAGCGATGTTTAAGCACTCAATTACGGATTCAAGATTTCTGATTAGACTTGTGTGGATTTCTTTTTGAAGTTTTGCAGCAGATGAATGTAGTTTGTCCAAGGGGTAAAGCCAAACTCTCAATGGAACTGCAAGTTCTTTGTTGTCTCCCAGTAGTTTTGGAAGATCAGCAACAACCTTCAAAGCATCTTCAAAAGAGGCTGGATTAGATGGTAGCTGGAAGTCACCGTGAAACGTGCAACTGAATTTTTTAATGTCAGTCTTTTGATTTTGATCCATTTTCAGATCAATCTGTGCATCTATTGGAATTCCCTTTAGTTTCTCAAAGGCAGCTTTTACATCTCCTTCTACAATGCTCTTGTCTTCATCTGATGAAACTTCTCTATCAAAAACAAAGCAAGCATTTGCCCCATACAGCACAGCTGTCACCACATGTGTGGCTGTGTCATTATCAAACACTTCGTAGTAACCTATATTTCCAGAAGCCAAGTGATTCATGGTCAGGGCTTCAAACTTGGTGGTTGATGAATAATGTAGAGTCAGTCTCTGTTGTTGGAAGGACTTTTTGGTGTCACTAAGATATTTGGCTGCTCCACTTACATTGACGAGTCCACTTAAAAGACTCAACTTTAGACAACCGTCAATGTTCATCAAGTTAGATTTTTCCTCAAAGGAGTCTGAAGCTGTAACACTGAGACCTGTAGTAATTTGAGGATGAGCATGTATACTCTGTTGCAGCTGCTCTTTGTCCCATAGTGTGATTCCTAAAATTGAAAAATATAGGGTTAATACAGCATTAAAAACATTAACAATTAGGGGTGTCCATGGTTAACCGGTTAACCGATTAACCGTTAAAAATTGCGTAACCGAGTGAAACATTTTGCTCGGTTAAGTGACGTCAATGGCGTGCATTGAATTTAGTTGTAATACATTTTTGCACCACCAGAGACCGCCAGAGCGCTCCCAGACATTTGTAATTTCCACAAGAAGAAGTCATTTTTCTAATATGAAGCGGGCAAAAAAAAAATACAGCGTTGGAGCACTTTAAAATTGAGAGTGACGGGGCAAAATGCAAGTATTGCAATACAGTGCTTAGATATACTTAAAGTACAACCTCGTTGTTGCCATCTCAACAGCCAACACCCGGGCATCATTAGGCCGGTCAGGACTCACTGGATGCGTGGCGATGAGCGAAAGCATCTCAGCTGCGTGGCGTGTCTGTTTTTAATTCGGTTCCCATGTTAACAGGTTAGAGCTTGCCGACTGCCTGCGTGAGACGCGCGGCTCGACGCGTGCATGCTAGAAATAGAACCGACGCCTTGTTGGAAGCGTTTCCAGGCAAAATATAATAGGAAAATATGTTTATATGTCATTTTGTACACAAATACATATTAATTCATGACATTTTGATATTTGAAAGTCTATAGGTTGACATAAATTCAGATATAAATGTAATTTAAAAAAATAATCATCGATTTTCAAATATTGTACCTGTCAAACATTTCATAGTCATAGCCTTAGCGAGGCGGCCGCGGAGCCTGCTTGTTACCTTCGCCTAAACACGGAAAGTTACATAACCATTACTAGAGCCTGTTCCTTTATAACATAGCCAAAGGTCGGTGTATATTTGCTTTATACATTTTAGGCTTATTCTCAAATACAGATTGTGTTAGTGGGCGGGATTATTAGGTAGTTTTAATAGGACAATTTGACCGGAGAGATTAAATTTTGTCGGACATTTCTTTTTTTTCTTTTTTTGGCCAATGTCTGGAAATTACCGGACAACGGAAACCCTGGCGCACACTATGGTTAACCGATTATTAACCGCTAAGGGCCTCGGTTAACGGTTAATGAAAAACTTGAAAACGTGCAGCCCTATTAACAATACATTAACAGATCTTCCAAAAGATGTCATCATCAGTCATTGAAATCACCACCCCAGTTTTGTAATATGTGGGCAGAATGAGTGACTACACAGAATACATATTAGTATGTGAAAGTCTGTAACTAAGTACAAACTGTGATCAGAACAGTGTTTCATTTTTATGTAGTCTGTTTTAAAATTACAGTGCTGGCCAAAATGATTAGAACATAATTTTCACCAGCTAAAAAAGTTTTTTTTTTTTTTGCTGAAGTGTGTCAGTAGGAAAATCAGTTTATATTTCCAAACATTCATGCCATTGATTGTAATAATCCAGTGACAGCAGCCAGTGCTCCACACAGAGATCTGATCATCATCAGTCGGTCTCATTTACATGAAAGAAACAGAACAAACTGAGACAGACTCAACCCAGAAGAACTATGGCAACTGGTTGTTGTCAGAAAAATCTCTCACTGAATTATTAAAATTAACTGTAAAATGAGTTTTTGGAAATGTAAACTGTTATTTCCCTTCTGACACACTATAGCAAAAGAAAGAAATAACTGTGTAACGTGGGATTTGTTTCAGGTTTAGGTTTTCATGGTTTTTATTTAGATATTTTGCCTTGTTTCATGTTCCTGTCCCTGTGATGTGTTCCTTGCCCCTTATGTGATCACAGGTGTGTCCAACTTCATGCAGCACTGCACAGACCGGCAACAGTAGCTGCTTGCAGTCGGGGGCAGACATGTCAAGTTGGACACTTTCTACTCCTGATAGCAATTCTCTTGCTGTGTTTGCATACTTGCATAAGTGAATAAAAATGCAATATTTTTTCAAATACACAGATGTTTCAGAGACACTTTCCTGAACAACAGAAACACTTTTTATACTGCTTAATACAGCACCATCTAATAAGTAAATTTCAACAATTTAAATAGCAATAAAGTTGGGTAAATATGCTTATATCAGTTTCTTTTGATAAACGTGACTCAATATAACATTACGTCTAGTATAACTGCAATACATATTGTTTCTGTTATCCAACATGTTTTATTATATTTGTTTAATCTATTCATGAATATTGTGTGTTTGTTAATTAGGAACTAAAGTACAGTTGTGTTGCACACAGACACTTTTCAGTTATTTTCAAGTGACCTCATTCCCTCTTGGTTATATGCAGCCAGTGAGGTATGTGTATTACGTTTGTATTTCCCAAATATATGTGTATTTACTTCTTTAAAGGTCCCCTTCTTCGTGATTCCATGTTTTAAACTTTACTTATTGTGTAATGTTGTTGTTAGAGTATAAATAATATCTGTAAAATTCTAAAGCTCAAAGTTCAATGCCAAGCTAGATATTTTAAACTACAAAAAACGACCCGTTTGGACTACAGCCCTCTAGTTCCTGTAGTAATGACGTCTCTAAAACAGTTTTTTGACTAACCTCCACCCACATGAATTCACAAAAGGGGGGCATGGTCTTGTTGCGCTCCGACGGAGGAGGAGGAAGAGCTTCGTTTGTGTTTGTCGCCACGTCATTGAAACGCTGTTATTTTCATCTCGGAGTCCAATCATCTTTGTTTGGGCTTCACAGGGACGCTGTACTTGGAGATTGATGGTTAAAATTTATGTTTAACTCGGTTCCCGAAATGTATAATCCACATGTAAAACTATGTGCAGCAAATTTTGCTGAGGACAGCTTCCTCAATCTCATTCAGTTTAATGCCGGATTCGCACAAAGATTATTCTTGAAAGATGGAGCAGTTCCCTCTTTGTCTGGAGACGGCATTGTTTATGAACCACCGGTAAGTGTATTTTTTTTAAGTTAGTGCGTTTAACAGTTTCTGTAACTTATTACACAAAGGGCAACGCTGTTTGGCTTTGTTAACTAGATGTTAGGGCTGTGCAAAAAAACTAATGCGATTTTCATGCGCATCTTGTCGTCAGTAAAAACTAGCCCAATCGGATTTCCTGGAGGGCCGCGTGCGCTCAGCTGGTGTCGAATCACAACACAGGAACACAGGAACAATCACATTACTGTCTGGCAAGGCTGCCTTATGGGGGACGGCAGTGTGGGAGAATCAACACCTTTGTTGTGCCTCGTTCCACGCCCTCTCCGAGGAGATGAAGAGAGTCTTTGACCGGGCCGCGACCGGCAGGGAGGCTGCCCATCGTCTCTCGGAACTCTGGCAAGGATCTTCTTCCATCACGACTACTCCATCGAGTTCCGAACCCTGGCAGCCACATGCCAGTGGAACAAGGCGGCGCAGTGGGATAGATTCCTGCATGGGTTATCCGACCGTGTTCAGCAGGGGATCTACCTCCTTGAGCTGCCCCCCACTCTCAATGGACTCATAGATCTGGCGTTACGAGTTGACGCAAGGTTTAATCGCCTGGGCCACCAACCCAGTCCTTCTAGATCTACCATCTCTCCTGTTAGGGGGCGTTTGAGTCGAGAGAACACGGTCGGTTCTGTTCCCTGTTAAAAGAGCCAGCACGGTAGTAAACTTGAGGCTACTATCGGGTGGGATCTCGGCTGAGAAGTCCTCACTAACATTATCGACACTCCTTCCGGTGAGACTTTGGTGGAAGAATCAACATCATGAGTGTCAAGCCCTTCTGGACTCCGGAGCCGAAGGTAATTTCATTGATTCTTCACTCGCACATCACCTGAACATTCCTGTCCTTCCTGTGTCTCTCCCCATCCATGTCACTGCACTCAACGGCCAGGAACTGCCTCAAGTCACACACCATACCGAACCCATCACACTGATCACGTCTGGCAACCATCAAGAAACCATATCCTTTTTCCTCATGGACTCCCCTGTTGCTCCCATTGTTTTAAGTCACCCCTGGTTGTCCAAACACAATCCACGAGTGGAATGGGGTTCTAACACGGCCACTTTGTGGAGTGAAAGATGTCATGAGTTTTGTCTGGTTTCTGCTTGTCCTGTTGTTCCTGTTTCTGTCTTTCAGAAGGAGACCATGGTTTTGCCAAACGTGCCCGTTGAGTATCTGGACCTGAAGGAAGTGTTCAGTAAGTCCCGTGCTGCTTCTCTTCCTCCGCATCGTCCCTACGACTGTGGACGACTGTGTACAGGAGTACGTATGGACCCTGACAAAGTTAAGGCTGTGATAGATTGGCCATCTCCAGACTCCCGTAAGGCCCTACAGTGGTTTCTGGGGTTCGCCAATTTCTGTCGACGTTTCATTCGTAATTTCAGCCAACTAGCCTCACCTCTGACAGCCTTGACCTCCCCCAGTACTCCGTTCAGGTGGTCGGACGCAACTGAGGCTGCATTCACTAACCTCAAGAACCACTTCATTTCGGCTCCCATCCTTGTGGCCCCTGATCACGGCACACGGCAGTTTGTGGTGGAGGTCCATGCGTCAGAGGTGGGGGTAGGAGCAGTGTTGTCCCAACGTGCTGCTTCGGACGATAAGGTACACCCTTGCACGTTTTTTTCACATCAACTATCTCCTGCCGAACGTAATTATGACATTGGCAATAGAGAGTTGTTGGCGGTCAAATTAGCGTTCGAGGAGTGGCGCCACTGGTTGGAGGGTTCAGGGGTTCCCTTTATTGTTTGGACCAATCACAGGAACTTAGAATACATTAGAACTGCCAAAACACTCTATTCCAGGCAGGCTCGGTGGGCACTTTTTTTCGGTCGTTTTGAATTTACCCTATCGTACTGCCTGGGTTCCAAAAATGTCAAACCCGATTCGTTGTCACATCTTTTTGATCCCTCCACCCGTCCCGTGACTCCCGAGTGTATTTTGCCTGAGAAATTAGTGGTCTCAGCACTCAATCGAGTCGAAAGGTCAAGACGGCCTTAGAAGGGGTAACGCCTCCGTCCGGTTGCCCACCAAACCGTTTATTTGTGCCGGAGGAGTTAAGGTCCGAAGTTGTTCAGTGGGGTCATTGTTCTAATGTGGCTTGTCACCCAGGGATAAGTAGAACTAATGGGTTGGTTAGACAATGATTCTGGTGGCCACGTATGGCTCGCGATGTCAGCGATTTTGTTTTGGCTTGCTCAGTTTGTGCCAGTGGTAAGTCATCTAACCAACCTCCTGATGGGCTTCTTCAACCGCTGTCTGACCTTCGAGACCCTGGTCCCCATATCGCTCTAGATTTTGTTACCGCCCTCCCACCCTCTAATGGCATGACGGTCATTTTGACTGTAGTGGACCGGTTCTCGAAGGCGGCACATTTCATTCCCTTGCCCGACAGCCAAGGAGACAGCGGTCACTGTTCTAGATCACATCTTTCGGCTTCATGGCCTCCCGGTAGACGTGGTTTCGGACAGGGGATCTCAGTTTATATCCAAATTTTGGAAAGAGTTTTGCAAATTGTTAGGAGCGTCAGTTAGCTTGTCATCGGGTTATCATCCCCAAAGCAACGGACAATCTGAGCGAGCCAACCAAGATTTAGAGAGGACGTTGCGATTTTTGGTCTTCAAGAATCCTTCTTCCTGGAGTCAACAACTCTCTATGGTGGAGTACGCCCACAATTCATTGCCAGTGTCAGCTACGGCCCTCTCTCCATTTCAGTGTAGTGTAGGGTACCAGCCACCAGCGTTACCCAGTCTGGAATCTGAAGTTGCGGTCCCCTCCGCTCACGCATTTGTCCAGAGGTGTCACTGCACCTGGACCAGAGCCCGCGAGACTCTGCTCCGGGTGAGGGAGTGCACTAAGGCCAAGGCCGATCGCCACCGGTCAAAGCCTCCCGTCTACGTTGTGGGTCAAAAAGTGTGGCTTTCTACCAGTAACATTCCTCTACGATCCGTTTCTAATAATTTAGCTCCCAAATTTATAGGCCCGTTCACTATCACCAAGATCATTAGTCCGGTGACAGTCCGCCTCAAACTACCTCCTGCGTACAAGAGGATACTCCCCGCCTTTCATGTGTCCAAAATTAAACCCATGTTTTATGCACGTATTAATCCGCCTATTCCGGTTCCCTCGCCGCCGCGTCTCATAGATGGGGAACCGACATATTCGGTTAATCGTATTCTGGACTCGAGACGGAGGGGATGAGGATTCCAGTATCTGGTGGACTGGGAAGGTTACGGTCCGGAGGAGAGGAGTTGGGTACCTGCTAGGGACATATTGGATCACTCCCTTATTGATGACTACAATCAGCAAGTAGGCCCTTCTGTGAACTCCAGGAGACGTCACTTTAGCCACTACTGAACTTCCAGCCAATCAGCGACACCGGGATACCCCTTTCAACGGGAGTCCCTTTCACAGCAAACGAAGGCAACGTATTCCCAGATGTGTGTTGTGCTGGTGTATCTAATATAATTTTAACCCCATTGAGGAACTCAATGTGAGCGCTAATTACGTGATTGATGGTTGTTCATGTTTATGCAATTTAACATATTACTGTGAACTTGGAATTCCATATTTCCATTCTCTTAAACTCATCTTTCCCTAACTTTCGACCTTCCTGCAACTTGTGTGAATGTGTGAGTGCGTGCGTTTATGTGTTAGATTAGTTTATATGTCTTAGATTTATCTAATAAAGCCTTATTCATATTGAAAAGAGAAGTATCTTGTGTTTTGTGCTTACAAGTTAATGTCTTAAACTGCCGATCTTGTTACTGTGCTAATTGATAGTGTTTTCACTATAGTTTGGATATTAGTATCCAGCGCAGATTTGATGTTAAACGGCT
Organism: Carassius auratus; assembly: GCF_003368295.1. Classification (NCBI taxonomy): domain Eukaryota; kingdom Metazoa; phylum Chordata; class Actinopteri; order Cypriniformes; family Cyprinidae; genus Carassius; species Carassius auratus. The sequence goes on from NW_020525279.1 coordinate 23,277, forward strand.
CATTCACTGAACCGCAGGCGCGTCTCCGTGATCAGCCGTGAAACAGTGATTCTGTTCAAATTCCCTTTAAAATCTTAAATGATTCCCTTTGAGCTAAATTGACCGTTACACTGATTTGGGCTGATTTGCACTCAAACAGATGGTAATCATGCAGATACATTCACATTCAACATAAAACACACTCTCACATATATAAAAACTTGTGAAAAATAAAAACAAACAAAGAAAAAGGCGATGGCTATAAGTTCCGCCTCCATCAGCTGACAGGTGCGTCAGAGTGCATCACGAGGGAGCTCCAAATTCAAATAAACTATCTTTCATTCATTCTTTTTTCCGGTGGATCGCCTCATTCTGTTTGTGACACTGTACGCTGCAAAACCATGCTGTGTTTTTACTACCAAGACGCAGTTTCTGACCGTGAGTTAGTCCATAACGGACGCAAACAGTTCTGTCGCTGAAGAAATGGAATGTAAACAAAGGAATTATGATCCATATTACAACGTTATTGCTTCATTGGACTAAACATGCTCCATTAGATATTGTTCAGTGGACCCTTACCTTTCTAACTAAACCGGGATTTACAGCTGTGGATGTGTTTATGACTCGTTATTACGACGGATCTGGTATGTACAGCATTTCCATTGCTCATGTTTGTATGTGTACTGCTTACACAAATGTAGCAAATACAGTCTTTATAAGCTTTCCATTGAAAAACAGCGATCTGTCGTCGATGCTTGGGGCTTAGATCTTTATAATGATACATAGTTTGTCAAGATTAAATTTGTCCCGTTTCATTTAATCTATTCATAAACCCTGACATGTTCAAGCTGAAAGTCTTTCAGGACGAGGGCGTCGGGGTGCAGGCTAAGAGGTTAATTGTTGGAAATCATTATTTCATACACTTATAGTAGTGGTGGAAATTAAGATTCTTTCAAGAGATTTGTTCATTTTCAGTTCATTCACCAAAATGATTAGTTCAGGTTTGTTCACTGATTCGTTCAGTGACATTTTCTTCATATTACACAAAATATGCCAGCAGGTGGCGAAAAAGAGTGTCTTAAGTCAACGAACGTTTTCACTTGTTACAAAACTGAGTTGGCTTTATTAAAATGTGTTCATAATCGCATTTAGTATATAAAGTCGAAGTTGTTCAGATGAAAAAGCACAAGGGTTTTCTTGCATAAGTAGCATTTTAATTGTTTGGTCAGACAGTTTGAATATTCACATTCATAAATCAGGGATTAAATGTGGAGTTATGTTCTGTATGCTAAATATGAAAACAACCTATAACTGCACAGTACCTATAACTGCACTTTGCATTTTGTGAGATTGACATGCTAAATGGCCAGCTGACCCGGTTTTCGCTCATTCATTTCGTTCTCAAATGAGAAAAGCTATGTACCAGTTCATTGAACTCGTTCATGAATGACATGTATACCAGTTCAGTCATTTCATTCATGAACGAAATGTACTAAATCATTCAACTCGTTCACGAACAACATGGGTATCAGAATAGTCATTTCATTCACGAACGACATGTGTCAGTTCATTAAACTCGTTTGCGAACGACATGGGTACCAGTTCAGTCAATTCGTACACAAACGTTATCTCTAGATCTCGTTCAGACTCATATGAAACTCATTCAGTGAAGGGCGTATTCGTTCACTACATTCAACAAATCACATGCTCCGTCACATGTCATCCTCAAAGGCTATTGGCTCGAGGTTGAGTAATACTCGACAGGATGAAACAGTTCACAGAGCTACCAGGTTCCCCGAGCTACACATGCGAAATATGAGTCAGTGGATTACGTGAATAAAAATGATTTGTTCACCTAAAAGATTTGTTCAAAAATAATGATTTGTTCATGAACGACACATCACTAACTTATATAGAGAGAAAGAATATTCCAACCGCAGAGAAAATCTTCTTCCTTCAGAAATATGTCAGAGGAGCTGCAAGAGAAGCCTTAGAAGGTTATTTTCTGGCTGGTTCTGAAGATTCATACAATACAGCATGGGACCTGCCCAATGGAAGATATGGCCAGCCCTTTGTAATTGCCAAGGCTCTCAGAGACAAACTACATTCATAGCCTTAAATATCTTCAAGAGAGAGTGATGAGTTGAGAAAATTTGTGGACCTTTTATGTAGTTGTGAAAGTGCTATTGTCTCCACATTGTTAATAATGGAATTGAGAATCAAAAACTTACTGCCAAGTTCCCTGACTGGTTAAGCTCCGGATGGAACCAACAAGACACACAATGTCAGCTTGAACACGGAAGGCTCCCAAATTTCAGTTATTTTGTGATGTTGCTTTCAATGTAGGCTAGCATCACTTGCAACCCCATTACATCCTTCCATGCATTATGGCAAAGTGAGTCTGATAAATGACTTATGACTTCCAAGAACCAAACCGTAGCTGCCAAGAGCTTCACAACAAACACCAGTGAAAGAAAAATAGTCACATGTGTGTTTTGTAAAAAAACACGGCACAGTTTACACAAGTGCTACAAATTAAGAGAGAAGCCAGTTGCTGACCGAAGTGAAAAAATGTGCTTCAACTAAAGAAAGAACAATCTAAGGAAAGAACGCAACCACCAGAAGTCACAAAGGAAACAACCTCTAACAGAGTTGTACAAGATACTAAGAAAAAATAAGGGGCCTATTTTCCTCCAAGTTAACAGTGCCGACAGTCTACACTCGTGACTTCCTCCCTGCCAATTGCGCACACATCCCAGCACCTGAGAAAGCAAAGGCATGACCTCATTTGGAGCATCTTTTGGACCACATTGCGCCTCAAAAGGATTGCAAAATTGGTCTGTTGATTGAATACAATTGCCCAGAAGCTCTAACGCCACGAAAAGTCATTTGTGGAGAGGAAAGCCAGTCATTCATCGTAAAACAAGTCATGCCTGAAGTGAATGCAGTGGTCAAGCTTAAAGGAGATGTACACTATGTTTGCAATACCCAGATCAGTGAAATGGTTACTCCAGTTGACATAATTAAGATGTTGGAATCTAATTTGAGTGAGAGAGGTTGGGAAGAGACAACCTTATCTCAAGAAGAGCTTCACTTCTTGGCTAAACTGAAAGATGGTATCAGACAGAAGCAAGACTGTCATTTAGAAATGCCCTTACCTTTCAAACAAGACAGACTAAATCTACCAAATAATAAGTCTACACTGACTACTTGGGGTTTATGAAAGACATCATTGCCTGTGGCTATACAGAAAAGGTCCCTGAAGAAGAGCTTGACTATCATCCATTTTGGTATATTCCCCACCATGGCGTATACCACCCCCAAAAGCCTGGGAAGATACAAGTGGTTTTTGATAGCTCAGCAAGGTTCCAAGATATGTCACTGAATGACCAACTTCTTACTGGTTCAGAGCTTACAAGCACCTTGGTGGGAGTACTTTGTAGGTTTTGCAGGGGCCCGATTGCCATCATGTGTGATGTGGAAAAAATGTTTCACCAGTTCCATTTGAGGGCGGGGGACCAAAACCACCTCAGGTTCTTATCTCAGGTCTTCAAGAACATTTTTGGACTGATTCAAAGGTTGTCCTCGGCAATACAAACAATGATGTTATGGTGGGAGAAGTCTATGATGATGATCCAGAACTTTTAAAGGCCCTGGTGCTCAACACCAAGGTGAGGGAGGAGAGGTCATTGTTAGACTGCCTAACAAAGTTATCTGACTGGAAAAGAGCTGTCAAGGCTATTGCTCTTCTAAAGCGCCATGCTAAGCAGATCAAGGGCATTAATGGTAAAGTAAGTGGAGCTACTGTCACAGTGTCTGGGTTGTATTCTCTGGGAATGCACTAGGTGTCCTCCCTCCGCACGGTGTCTGTCACTATATGAATCACATTTCTCATGTCCTCTGCTTAAATGCATTTAATTCATGCCGTCATTCAGTCTTGCCCTTGCCTTGTGTTCGTGTTTTGTTTTCATGTTTTGGTTATGTTTGGTATCAACCCCTGCCTAGACTGATTATTCTCTGTGGATTAACCCCTAATAAAAGACATACTTGCTATTGGTTCTCTCTCCGTGAATCCTTGTATCACCGGTTGTGACAGAAGGACTCCGTCACACAGAGAACCAGCGGTATGTCTGCTTGTGTCTCCTCCCCAGCCATAGAGCGGGGGAGGAATGGGTTTGAGGGAACTCGCCTGGTGGTTTTTTGGGGGACCAGGGGAGGTCGCCAAGGCGGGAGTGGTTGAGAGGAGGCTCAGCATCACTCTCAGCCATGGCCTCCCTTCAACCCGGGGCTCGTGTGGGATGGATCAGAGCTACCGTCTCACCATGGCGGAAGGAGAGGGGAGAAGAAGCGCACGTCCGCCATGCTGGCGCCACTGCCCATGATGACCACTAGACCAACGCCACAAGGCAGGATGGACGCCAGCCCAATGCCACAGCACAAAGTGGTCACCAGTCCAGCGCCACGATGCAAGATGGCCGCCAGCTCAGCGCAACGCCCAAGATGGCCGCTGACACATTGCTGGATTATTTTTCCATGCTTTCAAAGATCCTAGAGACTCCCAAAACTGTTCATGTCATGGCCATTAACCCAGTGCCAATGCCCAAGATGGCCGCCCGTCCAGAGTCATAGCCCAGGATGGCCGCCAATCCAGCGCCACAGCACAAGATGGCCGCTAACCCAGCGCCAATGCCCAAGTTGGCCACCGGTCCAGAGCCACGGTCCAAGATGACCGCCCGTCCAGAGTCATGGTCCAAGAGGGCTGCTTGCCCAGCGCCTCTGCACAGGATGACAGTCACAGCTGACCCTCCAGAGGCGAGTCAGGTTCCGAGTCAGGGCTAGTCGACAATGACCCTCCAGAGTCAGGGCTAGTTACCGATGACCCTCCAGAGTCAGTGCTAGTCACCGATGACCCTTCAGAGTCAGGGCTAGTCACCGCTGACCCTCCAGAGTCAGGGCTAGTCACCAATGACCCTCCAGAGTCAGGGCTAGTCACCAATGACCCTCCAGAGTCAGGGCTAGTCACCAATGACCCTCCAGAGTCAAGGCTAGTCACCGCTGACCTTCCAGAGTCAGGGTTAGTCACCGCTGACCTTTCAGAGTCAAGTCAAGTCACTGGTGATCTTCAAGGACAGAGTCAAGTCACTGGTGATCTTCAAGGACTGAGTCAAGTCACCGGTGATCTTCATGAATAAAGGCAAGTCACCATTGATCTTCATGAGCAAATACAAGTCACCAATGATCTTCAAGTACAAATGCAAGTCACCAATAATCTTCATGAGGAGTGTCGAGTCAGCACCGATCTTCTGGAATCCAGTACAAACACCATGGGATTACCAGAGTTTCATCCTCCCGTTGGTCCGACCACATGGTTGTGGTGGTCCTCTGCTCCGCCCTGGGGGCCTTCGGCCTCGTCCACAAGGATGTGGTGGTCTTCTGCTCCGCCCTGGGGGGCTTCCGCCTTGACCACAAGGAGGTGGTGGTCTTCTGCTCCGCCCTGGGGGACTCCGGCCTCGACCACAAGGAGGTGGTGGTCGTCTGCTCCGCCCTGGGGAGCGTCCGCCCTGACCACATGGTTGTGGTGGTTTTCTGCTCCGCCCTGGAGGGCTTCCGCCCCAACCACACAGTTGTGGTGGTCTTCTGCTCTGCCCTGGGGGGCTCTAGTCCTGACCACACAGCTGTGAGGGTCTTCTGCTCTGCCCTGGAGGGCTTCCGCCCTGACCAAATGGTTGTGGTGGTCTTCTGCTCCGCCCTAGTTTGGTGCCACGTGATGTCCTTCATGGACTTATGTTTTGTGTTTTTCATTTTCTGTTGTGTTTCCTGTCGGTTCCCCTCTGTTAGCCTGGCCCTCCGTCCCTCCCCCTGATCCTCCTCCGGTCCACCTCCCTCCTGGTCTCCCTGTTTTGTGTTTACACTTCTGGTGTCTGTTTCCCATGTTTCTTTTCTGTCCCTCCTCCTGAGCCTCCACCTGTCCGCCTCCCTCCTGGTCTCTGTTTTATGTCTTGTCGTGGAGCGTCTGGGAGCCGCTCCCTAGAGGGGGGTATTGTCACAGTGTCTGGGTTGTATGTCCTCGGCTTAATTTGCACCTAGCTGTCACTAGTTACTAATCATTACACTGTCTAATTCCCATTAGCGTTTGTCTCTCCTTGTGTATTTAACCCGGTCTGTCTTAATATGTGTCACAGAGTCCTTGTGAATTCATGTCCGTCATGCAGTCTTGCCCTTGCCTTGTGTTCGTGTTTTGTTTTCATGTTTTGGTTATGTTTGCTATCGACCCCTGCCTGGACTGATTATTCTCTGTGGATTAACCCCTAATAAAAGACGTACTTGCAATTGGTTCTCTCTCTGCGAATCCTTGTATCACTGGTCGTGACAGATACAAGTATTGAGGAAAGGAAGGAAGGAAGCAGCGCTTTGTAGCGTATGTGACCCGAATCAGACAAATTAAAGAGTCATTCAGAACTGTGGTTGAAACACGAGCCGAATTCCTCAGAAAAGCAACAGGAGGTCATAAATCATTCTGTGCCACAATTCCGAAGCAAGATAAACAACCAGCCAACTCTTTCACAGAACAACTTTCAACATTAACACCACTAGAACAATTATTGACCATTTCAATTCGGAGAAGGGATTGTCAAATTTGGGGCAAGTAATTGAGTTGCCATTGCAGACATCACATGTAAACCCATGATAGTAATAAACAACATCCTTGGATTGACTTCCCCCACCTATCAGAACCAGACTGAAATTCCTAAGGGGGGTCTTTTAACCTCTGGTCTCCACAGAAATCGTTATGTCAGAGAATGGCACAGAAACAGTCTTTTCTAGATCTAAATGGACCAAAAATGAATATCAGTCCGTCGCTTCACTCCATATTAATTTATATGTAACCCACACATTTGACTATCATGTTTAAAATCATTTACTGTGTATGTCTTTTAATAACTTAAGGATTCATAATCATGTTTGGTATGTTTGTGCTTGAATCTGCTTGCTTGAAACAGTCCAGACCATCAGTTGTTTGTCAAATGTTTCATATTCTTGTTATAGGAATCATGTACAAAAGTAGACCATGCAAGAGCGGGAAAATTTGGACCACGTGCTTGATAAGATAACATATGATTTATAATACCCCCAAGCCAAGACAATATCTGATTGGTCAAGACAACATTTGAGGTGTGGCCAACAGGCCAGTTTAAATACTTAGGACACCATAGAATTTTGCTTTTAGCTTGTAGCTTTGCTTTTGGCTTTTAGCTTTGCTTCTGCTATTAGCAATGCCTGCTTTTAGCTTTTGCTACTAGCCATGCTTTTAGTCATCACTTTTAGCATTCTTTGAGCGCGGTTCCAGCGTGCGTTGGCCTGCACGCCTGCTGCTACATAGGCATAGCCACGATGAGAAGAAACACAACCTAGTCTCGTCAAAACTTTACTTCTTTTTTTCCGTTTGAGAGTTTCGTGTTTTGAGTTAAGTTTTGTAACGCTGTGTCTCTAAATCTGACCTAGAGTGCCCGTTCAATTTCAATCACAACTCCGCGTCTTCAGGCAACACCCAACCACAGGCTTCCCAAGATGTCACTTCAGCGACTACTGAACTTCTAGCCAATCAGCGACATCAGGAAACCCCTTTTCAACGACAAATTTATACAGGAGACGCAAGTAGTACCTCCGGACATTGTACTGGTGTATCTAATATAATTTTAACCTCATTGAGGAACTCAATGTGAGGGTTAATTAAGTGATTGATGGCTGTTCATTTCTATGCAATTTCACGTATTGCTGTAAACTTGGGACTACACATTTTCATTCTCTTAAAATCATTCTTTCCTAACTTTCCATCTTCCTGCAACTTGTATGAATGTCTGAGTGCGTGTGCTTATGTGTAAGATTAGTTTATATGTCTTAGAATTATCAAATAAAGCCTTATTCATATTGAAAAGAGAAGTATCTTGTGTTTTGTGCTTACAAGTTAATGTCTAAAACTGCTGATCCCTTTAAAATCTTAAATGATTCCCTTTGAGCTAAACTGACGTATTCCCCTTAAAGCTTTTTATAATTAAGTTGGTTCAGAGGGAAGCATTCAGCAATGAAATCAGAGGCATAGAGCAAGGCAAGGAAGTAAAAGACAAAGTAAACAAACTACACAAACGGAGTACGTTTATAGATGAGCATGGTGTGCTTAGGGTTGGAGGATGTTTGACAAGATCTGTTCTTCATCCACATGTCAAGCATCCTGCCACTGTGCCAATTAAGAGTCATGTATCATCGTTGCTTATTAAGCACTACCATGAAAGGGTGTATCATCAAGGAAGAGGAATAAGTGCCAATGAATTGCGATCCAATGGAGTATGGGTCATAGGATGCAGCAGTACAGTTGCCTCACATATTTACAAGTGCACAACATGCAGAAAGTACAGAAGGAACACCTAAGATCCAAAAATGGTGGATTTGCCAGAAGAATGGAAATGACATAGTGTCATAGATTGCTTTGGACCATTCTATGTGAAGGAAGCAAGAAAGTAACTAAAGAAATATGTTTTTCTTTTCACCTGTATGTGCTCTAGACTAGAGCCATACATATTGAAATGCTTGATGACCTCACTACAGATGCCTTTATCAACGCATTGCGTGGATTCATCACAATACGCGGACATGAAAGACAGTTGAGATGTGATCAAGGCACTAACTTCGTAGGTGCAAGAGTTCTTGAATGCAATGAAGAATTTTGATCATGAACCGTTGAAGGAACATGGATGTGAGTTCATAATGAACTTCCCATCATCGAGCCATATGGGAGGCATTTGGGAGAGACAAATAAGGACTATCAGAAGTGTTTTAACTGCAATCCATGACCAGTCTGCTAAACGACTCGACAGTGCCATTATGGAGCCAGAAGAGTCTCAATAAAGATAAATGCACACACTACAGTCACATATGCACACACAGGATTCATACATGCACACACATAATTCATAAATACACACACAGGATACACAAATGCACACAAAATTCACAAATGCACACACAAAATTTAAAAAGCACAGAAGATTCACGAATGCATACAAAATTCAGAAATGCACACACAATTTAGAAATGCAAACAACATTTACAAATGCACTCAAGATTCACAAATGCACAGGACAAGATTCACAAATGCACAGGACAAGATTCACAAATGCACAGGACAAGATTCAGAAATGTATTTCTGATGCACACACACATATATCTTGATTCACAAACTGCTTGCGGTCTGTGAACTTCACTGCATTTGTGTGTGAATTTTGAGACTCCCTTGACTTGGCTCGACACACAAATTACTTTTTTTAAACAGGGAATGATCTGCAACCAATCAGATATCTCCCTTGTTTTAGCCAATCACAAGAATGCACCCCACGTGGGGGATTGTTTACTTATAAGCCAATCAGCGAACGACTCACTTTCCTCACGCAGCGAACGACTCACTTACCTCACACAGCCGGCGACTCCCTTTGCGCAGCCAGCGACCCACTTTGCGCAGCGAACGACTCACTTTCCTCACGAGTCACGCAGCGAACGACTCACTTTCCTCACCCAGCGAGCGACTCACTTTCCTCAGCAAACGATTCACTTTCCTCACGAGTCACGCAGCGAACGACTCACTTTCCTCACCCAGTGAGCGACTCACTTTCCTCAGCAAACGATTCACTTTCCTCACGAGTCACGCAGCGAATGACTCACTTTCCTCACCCAGCGAGCGACTCACTTTCCTCAGCGAACGATTCACTTTCCTCAAGCAGCGAAGTTGAGAGAAACGATTCACTTTCCTCACGCAGCGATCAACTCACTTTCCTAAGCGAACGACAGCCGGAGACCCACTTTTCGCAGCCAGAGAGCCACTTTCCTCTCGCAGCGGACCACTGACTCTCTCTTCATGTAGGGACTGAATATTATAATTAAAGTGACTTCTATATTGCATCCAAAAGAATATTTAGATATATTTAAATATTGAAAAAGGTTTAAACATTTTTTTTTTTTTTACTTTCATTAAAATATTTCAATAAAATGAAATAATTGCCTATTGCAAATTTATGAATCCATGGTTAACTTTTTTTTTTCTGCAGTCACTGGGCTATATGTATTGAGACATTTTTAAATTTATATTTTGTAAAAAATAATAAAAAATAAACCTGAATTGTAATCTAAACATCTGTATTTTCATACAATTTAATACAATTGCTGCGTGAACACGTTCATGTGATTGGTTTATAAGTAAACAATCCCCCGTGGGGTGCATTCTTGTGATTGGCTAAAAGAAAGGAGATTTCTGATTGGTTGCTGATCATTCCCTGTTTAAAAAAAAGCATTTGTGTGTCGAGCCAAGTCAAGGGAGTCTCAAAATTCACACACAAATGCAGTGAAGTTCACAGACCGCAAGCAGTTTGTGAATCAAGATATATGTGTGTGTGCATCAGAAATACATTTCTGAATCTTGTCCTGTGCATTTGTGAATCTTGAGTGCATTTGTAAATGTTGTTTGCATTTCTGAATTGTGTGTATTTCTGATTTTTGTGTGCTTTTCTGAATTTTGTATGCATTTGTGAATCTTCTGTGCTTTTTAAATTTTGTGTGTGCATTTGTGAATTTTGTGCGCATTTGTGCAACTTGTGTGTGTATTTATGAATCATGTGTGTGCATCTGTGAATCCTGTGTGTGCATATGTGAATGTAGTGTGTGCATTTATCTTTATTGAGACTCTTCTGGCTCCATATGCCTTGCTCAGAACCTTTCTATATGAAATGATAGCTATTATATATGGCAGACCTTTGACAATCATTTAAATGACCCAACAAGCCTTGAACGTCTTACGCCCAATCATATTCTTATGATAAAGTCTAACATAATATTCCCACCTCCAGGTGAATTTGTGAGTCAGGATCTATACTTACGTAAGAGATGGCGTCAGGTACAGTTTTTGGCAAACAAATTTTGGTCAAGGTGGAAAAAGGAGTATCTCCTTAATCTTCAGCAAAGACAAATATGGCAGAAAGAGAAGAGAAATGCAATTGTCATCCTGCAGGAGGATGGTTCTACGCGTAACCAATGGAGATTGGCAAGAGTGACAGAGGTGTATACGAGCACTGTGTATCGAAAGGTGAAACTGTTAATTAGCGAGCGTCCTTAGAAAGCCAGGGAAAATGCATTTCCAAGCCAGTCTACCTTAATAGGCCTGTCCAAAAAACAGTTACTCATGTTTGAGCAAAGAAGATGTTTTTCGTTTTTGCTTTTTGAATCGGTTATTTTCAAGTTAACTCATTCCCTCTTGGTTATATGCAGCCAGTGAGGTATGTGTATTACATTTGTATTTCCCAAATATATGTGTATTTACTTCTTTAAAGGGGGGGTGAAATGCTCGTTTTCACTCAATATCCTGTTAATCTTGAGTACCTATAGAGTAGTACTGCATCCTTCACAACTCCAAAAAGTTGTTAGTTTTATTATATTCATAAGAGAAAGATAGTCTGTACCGATTTTTCCCAGAAAAACACGACCTGCTGGAGGCGTGATGTGGGGGCGGAGCTAAAGAATCACGAGCACCAGTAGGCTTTTGCGTTGAAAGCGTTTGGAAGCTGTGACTTTACCGTGAGGACAAAACCAACCAAAACAAACCATGGCTAACAGTCAGATTCAGCCGTTTATTTATGATCCAGAATCAGATCCCGAGGCTGAAACTGAACGAGAGCAGCAGCAGCAACGACTCGCTCCGAGCTGGGCTCGAACCCGGGTCTCTGCATGGGAGGCGGACGCACTAACAAGAAGGCAGAGATATTTGAAGCAGTTTTACTCACCGCCTGCGGTTCCAACACACGATCGTGACCCTTTTCGTTGGGATTGCATCATCCTTAAGAAATAAACGATACGCAAATCCGTCGTCAAACTGGGCCTTGTTTGTAAAACAAGCATCTTCGAAATGCAGGGAACAAACACAAACACTTGCACAACTCCGTTGATGCTCTGTAAAAATAAACTCCATCCACTGGTCCCTTAATGCTGTTTTTTTTTTTTTGGTAATCTGTGCAGGGTTGTCTTGGCCTGGCAACCAAAAACACACTTCTTTTGTGACATTTCGCGACGCTCTCGCTCTGATCAGTGAATGCCTCTGCTCTCAGTACTCTGCTATACGGGAGCGCGTGCTCTTCCGGCAGACGTGCCCTAGGACCCATATAAGGAAATTCTGCTCCATCTAACGTCACACAGAGCCATACTCGAAAAAAACTTTCCGAAACTTGTGACAAACCAGAAGGAGTATTTCTGGAACAGAAATACTCCTTCAAACGTCCAACTTAATTTTTTAAACTTTGTCCATGTTTAGTATGGGAATCCAACTCTTTACCAGTGTAAAAAAACTCACTATGCATGAAATAGCATTTCACCCCCCCTTTATGTGAATGTTTTTCTTTACATTGTCATACTGTAGTTTGACGGTGGAATTCATTGACAATGAATGAGATGGCTAAGATAAGGATGACAAGTGAAATAAATCCATCAGTAACCAGAACCACGGTCTCTTTTATTTCCTGGAGGGAGTGATATCTACAATAAATTTTTTTTTTAAAAGCTTTAACTGTTCTTGTTGAGGCTATCCTATAAGCCTCGGCATAGATGGCATGGTGTTCTCAACGCATAGCAGAAAATTCTGAGTCCAAACTTTAGCTCTCTTTGGGTGGTGTTACCATTTATTATAAAGGTAAAAAAGGGATCATTTACATAAAATGATACTTCACCCAGTGCTGAATATTAAAGTGCTGTTGGTAACCTGAGTGATACTAAATGATACTTCACCCAGTGCTGAATATTAAAGTGCTGTTGGTAACCTGAGTGATACTAAATGATACTTCACCCAGTGCTGAATATTAAAGTGCTGTTGGTAACCTGAGTGCTCTCGGCTATGGTAAGAACTGCGTGTTTCTCACCCTTTCCTAACCAATTGCAACACCTGTAAATATATCTACCTCCCAGTGACGTGTCACACAGAGTGCAACACTCCCAACCCGTGGCCAGAATAATAGTAGCAATATTAACCTATCCAGACAAGGTGAATATATAAATGGCTCCTACACCATGGCCCCATAATTGTGAATGTTTACTTTAACCACAATTACCCAAATTACAAATTTTAAACTAAAAGGAGCCATTTGTGCAATGATAATCTTAAAACATCAGTAGGTAACTTATTAGGTAAAAATTTATTTTTTACATATTTGTTTAAACCTGTCAATATGTCCTGACAGTTAAATATGGGACAGATAATCTGTGAAAAAAACAAGCTCCTCTGGTTCCTCCCAGTGGTCCTATTGCCATTTGCAGAAATACACCGCTCCCGGTAAGAAACAACCAATCAGAGCTGCGGTCTGTAACTTTTTTTGTGCTCAAAATTTACAAAATGTATATAATAAGCGAGTACACCATGAATTCATTTTCCAAACCATGTTTGTAGCCTGTCCTGAATCACTTTTATATTCTGACTATTTTAGATTGGTTCGGGGGTACCGCGGCGGAGTAACCCAGTACCTTTGTGATTCTTCAAAAGACAAAAACAGAGAGAAGTAGCTCCGGCTAAGATGTTCTTCCGCAGGATGCAAGCAGTTCTGTTTATTAACCGCTAGAGCGTCAAAAGTTACCAACAGCAACTTTAAGTACAATCTTCTTCTCTTGAGCTTAGGACATCTGTAGGCAGATCAGCTAGTCAGGACCTCATCTGTGAAACTTCGACTTCCATCAATAGGCAGATCTTTATAACTGGCTGTTCCAACTGACCCGTTTTTTTGTTTTCAGCAGCACCGAGCCAATGAAGCCTTTCTTGTCAGGGTATGTCTGTTCACAAAGAATGGTTTTAACCCTTCATCATCCAGTGTTTGGAGTCTGAACGAGGAAGAAAGGACCCTTTTCACAAGACGAATAAGACGCTCCCAAACCCCTCCATGGTGAGACCCAACTGGAGGGTTAAAGGACCATATCAGACCATTCTGCAGAAAGACATGCTGAATCTTCTGTTGGTCTAACTCAGCAATGGCTTCCCTTAACTCCCGCTCAGCTCCTAAGAAGTTGGTGCCAATATCTGATTTCAGGTGTGTCACCTGACCTCTACGACACATGAAACGGCGAATGGCATTTATGCATGAGTCAGTGTCTAAAGCATAAGCAACTTCGAGATGAACTGCCCTGCTCGCTATGCAGGTAAACAGAACGCCATAGCACTTTGCTCTGCCCCAGCCCTTCTTCACCTTAATTGGCCCAAAGTAGTTGACTCCCACATTTGTGAAAGCAGGTAAGTCTGGCACAATCCTCTCTATTGGTAGGTCAGCCATTTTTTGTTCCCCCGTCTTTCCATGGAGGCAGCGACAAACTACACACTCAGAGATGACCTTCCTGCAAGCAGAATTGGCATGAGTAATCCAGTATTGCTTCCTAAGAGAAGAGAGCATATGATTTCTACCTGCGTGACCCAGCCTTTGATGGATATACTTTAAGATGAGTTTGGACACATGCTGCTCTTTAGAAAGAATGACAGGATGTTTTTCAATTTCTGGCATTGCATCCCTACTAAGCCTTCCTCCCACATGCAGCAATCCATCCTCCAACACTGGGTCTAATTAGTAGAGGTCACTGTTTCTTTTGACAGATCCTCCGTTTTTCAAAACTGTAATCTCATCGGAAAACCTTTCTTGCTGGGCAAAACAGATGATGGCACGTTCTGCCCTCTCAAGGTCACCTGCAGTCAGTGGCTGTCCATGAAGTGCCAATTTTTCCCTTTGCATTTCGGCATAGAGGTAGTCGCTTCTTCGGCCTCCATTATCGTGGCCAATGCCTTTAGAGGCTTCAAGAACCTTTTTCCTTTTGGACAGGGTTAGAAGCAAATCTCTGAGTCTGAACATCCATGCCACAGATGTTCTCAGCTTCTTAAAATCTGAAAACTAACTTAAAAACACCTTTGTTGCATTCAGTGGACGATAGGATACAAAGGCATTCACCAGTAGATCTTTCTTCACCTCCGGGTCACCCAAAGAGATTAGAGGTTGTTCCATGATGGTCTTAGGCCATTCCACCTCCCCCTCAAGAGAAATTCTGGTCCCTTCAGCCACCGCCTGCATGCAAGAAATTCTTCAGCACTTAGACCCCTGGAGGCCTCATCTGCTGGATTAAGTTTTGTGCCAATGTGTCTCCACTGTGCAACATTCGTTTCATTTCTAAATCACACCCACCCTATTGGCCACAAATGTATGAAACCTACTGATCTCATTTCCAATATACTTTAAAGCAGTTGTACTGTCTGTCCAGAATACTGATGGGTATAAATCCAGCTGCAACTCCCTCTTCAGCATGTTGTCCACCCGGACAGCCAGGACATTAGCAGTCAGCTCAAGGCAAGGAATTGTTTTTTGCTTTAAAGGAGCAACCCTGGCCTTGCCCAAGATAAAAGCAATACTGACATGATTTCTCTTATTCTCCATCCTGAGATATGATGCTGTTTCGTAGCTATACTCACTGGCATCGGAGAAGTGATGCAACTGCAGGTGAGTACAGTAGGTGTTCCAAAATCCTTTGGCTTGATGCACAGTGAGATCGGTGATATGATGGAGATCAGCCAGTCATTTAGACCACTGCTTGGAGAAGACATGAGGTATGTTGGCGTCCCAGCCAATGTTCAAAAGTAAAAAGTCTGTGTGCTCTAGAGCAGTGGTTCCCAAACCTGTCCTGGCGTACCCCCAACACTGCACGTTTTCTTTGTCTCCCTAATTAAACACATCTGATTCAACTCATCAGCTCATTAACCCATGTGATAATGAGCTGATGAGTTGAATCAGATGTGTTTAATTAGGGAGACAAAGAAAACGTGCAGTGTTGGGGGTACGCCAGGACAGGTTTGGGAACCACTGCTCTAGAGTTAACAGCACCTGATGGAACATGGCTTGGATGTCTGCCATCAGCGCTACTCATTCTTGTCTAAACCTAGTAAGTACGCCAAGTAAGGTGCTTTTGAGGTGAGGCCCCTGTAACAGCTGAGAATTCAATGAAATTCCTTTATACACAGCAGCACAGTCAAAGACAACTCGAAGGGTTTTCTGTTTTGGATGGTATACCCCATGATGGGGAATATACCACACCTTGCTGTCATCTCGCTTCAACTGCTGATGTGGTACAAGCTCAGCATAACCCTTATAGACTTCGGAGAGGAAAGCTATATACTCTTGATGATAATCTTTATTCCTCTTGAACTTCCTGCGAAGACTTAAGAGACGCTGCTTTGCGATGCTATAATTATTTGGCAAGATGACATCTTTAGCCTTTATACAGTATGTTCATGACAATACAAAAATAACAATAAAGGGGATACACGGAGCCCCTATTCACGTAATCGTGTCACTACTAAGGTTATATTACATTAGCATGGCACTGTTACAGTATGGCTAATGTTAGTCATCTCAAAACATAACAGAACACTTACCGCAGCAACAGGTGATCCAATTTGTCCTGTCTTTATTATTGATGGGATGGCTGTATCCTTTAGCACACGTTTCATGGTCCGTGTGGCAACTTGCATTTTTTCAAAATAGTCGTCTACAGTAAAATGTTCAGAGCAAACAAAATACTTTGTGATGGTGTTTACAGGTGTGTTTGGAACTATACCCAGAACAAGTAGCCATCGATTCATCAGGTCAGCATTTTTGGTTGGAATTCTATGAAACATCATAGTATTACCTGGTCTCCCCTGTTTATTGTCGCAGCTCTTTACAATACAGTGAATACCCATGATTGTACACTATAAATGTACTATCTAGTAATTGCTGACTCTATTACTCCAACTCTGAGCGAACTCTCTGCTCCTCACCACGGTGCGTCTCGGGTGCTGCGCTAATCACTCCGCCCAAGTAATGTTAGCTGCGCTCCTACGCCTAGTGAGAATATAGTTCCCAGTATTTATACGATTAAAAATGGTCTCTGTCTCATATAGCCTTGTTATTTGTACACGTTGTGACTATACAGATCACAAAAATGTAAATAAGAAAATGTTTGCATTATTTTGTCACTTATTGGGATTACTACTGTATGCTACCATTATCCATTTACATCCAGTCTTTGTGCTAAGCTAGGCTAGCGGTGGGTGCATCAAATAACACTTACAGAACGCACATAAAAAATGAAAAAAGGTATGTATGGACTTATCTAACTCTGGGGGATACTGTGAATAAGCTAAAGTCCCAAAAAGTCGTAGTGTTCCTTTAAATGGCAAGTCAAAGCAATAGTGTCCTTCATCAAGCTGAATTGAAGAATCCATTATTTGCATAAATCTTTGATCCTCTCTAGAAAGGCAAACATGGTCTGATTTTTCATTGAAATCCTGATTGTATTGGTAAACCAATAAGTCTTGTACCTTGGCGACTGATATCCTATTGACAGTGACTTCAGGAAGTTCTTTCTTGCCTTGATGCGGCTCACCACCTCTCAGCGGGCCATTCACGACCCACCCCAGTAGAGTCCTGACTGGGAATTGTAATGCCTTTGAGGTATTTCCATCCCTCTAGGTCCTGTTGAGTGAGAATGTTATTTCTGCTCACAGGCATGGTCTTCTGGGTATAAACTTCAGGTAAGTCAAGGAAGTTTTCTTCATTCAAACCAGACACCTCAAGACCACTAAGCAAGAATGTGTCTACAGACCTCTCTTGGCCAAGAGTACGAAGAAGAATGCTAGTCTTGACTCCTGAAAGATTCAGTTTACTAATGAGATGTTGAGTACAGAAAGAAGCTGAACTCCCAGGGTCTAGAAAGGCATAGGTGTTCATAATCTTGCTCCCGGACTTGGCCTTCACCTGTACAGGCACAATAGACAGAACACATTCATCACTTCCGGCCCAAGTATGGCCACATGTCTCCAATGACACAGATGCATTGTTAACTGACACTTCATGTGTTTTAAGTTTAATGTGTTGGACAGTTGGATGTTTGTGTTTACATATATCACAAGTCAAAGGCTTGTCACAGTCCCTGCTCATATGACCTCTCCTCAGACAGCTGAAACACACTCTGCCCACCTTCAAAACCTCCAATTTCTCCCTGTGTGACATCTAATCAAGTTGTGAACACTTCTCCACTGAATGCTGACTCTTACAAAACAGCATGACTCTTCTTCATACCTTTGTGAAGCTGGCCCTCTGTGCTGTTGGTACCAAGCTGCTGATGTAGTTGATCCTAAGGCAGTATTGATGGCAGCAACAGTCCCTTGACCTCTTCCGGTATGTCTACTCTTTTGTTTAGAGGAAGAGTCTGTTGGTGTACCCTGTAGGTCACCGAAGAGAGGATCAGACAGAATCTTTACCTGATGCTCAACGAAGGCCACACAGTCTGGGAACATAGCTCTGTAGCCACGGCGCTCCTGTAGCTCCCAAGTGACATACCTCCATTTTTCCCTCAGTTTATATGGCAACTTCATCATTATCAGGTGAAGATTGGATGGCACGTTCAACTGCTCCATATGCTGTAAATCTTCCATAACATTACAACAGTCCCTTAAAAAGATTGAAAAGGACTGCAGAGCATTAATGTCATCAACCCTCATTGTAGGCCACGTCATAGCCTTCTCAATATAAGCTACAGCAATTTCTATTTCTTTTCCGAAGAATTCTTTCAATAGATTCTTTGCTCTCTCATAGCCATGCCCAGGAGACATGTTATAGCAACTCTGAACCAATTCTCTGGGCTGCCCTCTGGTATGTTGTTCAAGATAATAAAGACATTCTTGTTTATCTGTAGTTTTCCCTTCAATTGCTTGCTCAAAACCTCTAATGAAGGCAGCATACTTAAGTGGATCACCATCAAACTCTGGGATAGCTCGTGGCGGAAGAGAGGCTAAGGCTTGGTTCTGTACCAGCTGACCAATTATGTTAGTTTGCTGTTGCATAAGGTCATACAAAGTATGGTGTTTAACATTCTCAAAAGGGGAATGATGGTGCTACTGTGATTGCATACATGTACTCCCTTGTGAGGTCAGTGGTTGAAACCCTGCTGTTGAAGCGTTGGTGAGTTTGGATCTGTCAGAAGACTGGGCTTGTGGAATATGCGGCCTTTCCCTAGGCCGTACAGCCAATGGCAGAGAATGGTCCCGTTGGAAAGAGACAGTTTTAGGAAGTTGCAAGACAGGAACTGTGTTCGCATAACTTGATGTTTGTGATTTCAAATGAGCAGTGGTGTCAAAAGTATTGGCATTCATTACTCAAGTAGAAGTATAGATACTAGGGTTTAAAAAGACTTTTGTAGAAGTTGAAGTATCAACTCAAGCTTTTTACTCAAGTAAAAGTGTAAAAGTACTGGTTTAAAAAACTACTTAAAGTATAAAAGTAAAAAGTAATGTAAGGAAAAAAAATGCCATTAAGAACAAAAGCTTGGGCCGTGCCACAAGGGCCTATTGTGCACTACCCCACCTCCTCCTTTCTAAAGGCCATAATGACTATAATGTTATATTAAAATGTTCATGTTGAAAAATTTGGGATGCACTAGGCTACCTGTTTCAGCCACATATATGCCCATTGAAAATGAACTCATTTTAGTATAATGCAAATACATTAAAGAGCTAGAGATATGATGACTAGTTGAAAAATGGTGCAAAAAGTCAAACTTCAGAGGCATGTCATCAATAACCTTGAATCGAATGTAAATGTACATCCAAGCTTAGCTGCAGGACTCTGTGAGGGCAATGGACAAGAACATTGGTGCAGGCTAAAACAATTACTCTTGTGTGGTTGACTATTTACAATAAACATTATAGTGCTGTCAAAATGAATGATTAATCTAAGTGATTATTCAAAAACTAAAAATGAAAAATAACTCATAATCCTGATACCTTCTTGATTGATAGCTTCTTGTATTCGGTACATACGTCTGCTATGTCCAGTGTTCGGAGGGTAACGAGTTACAAAGTTGATATAGAGCTTCACAGTCCCACCCACAGCCCGAGAGAGCTCTGGTGCCGGAAGTAAATTTCCCATTCATTTCTCCCATTCACTTTCGGAAAAATCCGTATCTAAAGAGTTTTAGAGCATGTGTGAGGATAACCAGCTACGGCTGAACTCATAAGGATATAACATATCATTTCAAGTGAAAAAATTAAGACAAAATCCAAAAAAAGTCAAAGGTACAAGACTGTGTACATATTTTCATTTCGAGCGCAGGAACTACTCATCCCATAAACCACCGCGCCCCATTGAATTCGACTGAAGCCACAACTGCGAACGAGGCAACGAGCCTTTTGAGCGACATCCAAATCTGATGACGGCCGCTCGCGTGAACTTTTTCCTCCAGTGAATTTTATTTTATATAGTGAATGTGCAGTAATAGCAGTTCTTTCAGTATTAATCGTGTAAATAAATAGTGTTTTATGTATGTATTGTGTATTGATTTTTATTTTATCATCGTGTATTTTATATTGTGTGCGTGTGTGAAAGTGGTTAACGATAACGTCAGCAATGGTGCAGTGCTTTGTATCTGACTGCAATCACTGCTCAGTTGTCAACACATGTCGTTGCCATTACACAAATGTTCAGTAAATGCACAAAAAGGTATGTCTAGGCTAAATATTGTTTTGACAGTGGCATTATAAAATGCTTTATATGACTCATTTCATATGGAGGCTACAGTAGCCTAGCTAAAGTGGACGATAATGCTAACTAAAGTTACCAACCTCCCTGCAAAACTCTCAATGGCAGCCAAGGAGATCATGATTGCACTGATAAGTCTACCGTGCAAAAACGCAATACAGGTTTTTATTTTATTTTTATTTTTTTATTAATGATCTTCAGTCTTCACGGACCTTCGAGGGGTTTAACCAGACTGTTATACGAGCTCCACCAATCAGATGCATCACTGTGGGATTGTGGGATTGTTCAGGATTGTGGGTAATGAAGTACTTAGCCAAGACATACCGAAAAAAGGCATTTAGATCAAAACAAGGTTAGTGCCCCCATGATCTTTTTACGTTTATATGAGCATATACTGTTGCTTAGTACAGCCGTAGCTGGTTTTAAGTCTACCATGTATGGTTACGTTTTAATGGCTTATACCCCAAATGTTAATGCAGAAATTGCATTGAATTTTTAGTTCCGGCACCAGCTGTGGGTGGGACTGTGATGCTCTATAGCCTAGATATCACAACATTGTCATTTGCGTCATTAATCGCAAACGATAATTTATTAAAACGTCTCACTACCCAACTACCTACAGTAGCTTAATTTGTGGAGGACGAAGAGAAAGCACCCATTTGGCAAATGAGCCAGTAGTGAGAAATAAATAATAACTTTTAAGTAGGGTCCAGTGCCTTTTCGATACTTTTAAAATGGTACTGGCGCCTCAACGTGCCTGAACCGATACTTAAAAAAAAAAAAAAAGAACTACAAAAAAAACTATGGATAACATTAAAGAACATTACAAATATTTAAAATAAATCCATAGCTTTCACCTTGGATGCTCTCATTTCCCAAGTTGTGCTTCCCTTAATCTAAGGCTAATAAATGTATTTCACAATCTGGGTCATTATTTAATACAAAAGTACACAAAATGTTTCTACTGTATCTCTGTCACTCACTCTGATATTTAGTTAAGATGAGTGCTGTCTGTCACTGTCTTAAATCAGTTCTGTGAATGACTGTATGCTCATTCTTTATAAAGTAGCAACAATCTCGTTTTTAAAATACAGTACTGTGCAAAAGTCTTATGGAAAAGAAAGAATAGTGTTTTCACCCCAAAAAAGGGTTTTAAGCCAGTTATTTATATCTTTTGCTGCAATGTCTCAGTAGAACAGTAGTTTGCCATTAATTTTAATAATAATCTAGTGCGATTTTGAATGCACAAGCAGTTTGACGATGGCAAAATGAATGTTTGGAAATAACTGGCTGAACACCATTCTTTTAAGTGAAAATACTGCCTAAGACTTTTGCACAGTAGTGTATGTACGTATGATTAAATGAAGTATATTTAAATAAGTGTAACAGCTGTTTCGTGATTAGCGGTGACAAGCGAAAACTTTACACTAGATGAGAAACCGACTGATCGTGACCTTTTGTAAACTGTATTTATGACAAAGAACTTCACAGATACAGATATTCTAACAATCTATCGGTAAACACACACCTTGTGTCCTCTGTCTCTGTTTGAGCTCGCGCTGCTCAACCGCGGTCCGCGGATTGAAGAGCGCGCTGAAAGACGGGAGGAGACCGGACTGACGCCGGTTTCATTTGAAATTTAAGCGGACTGACTCTGAGGCGATCGGATACTACTGGTTCCAACCTACTTTTAAGAAATATATTTTTTGATAAACGAAACCAAAACTGTCTATGCAGTGTGATGTGACTTGTGTCATGTGACTTGTGTCATGTGCAGGTGTGATGGATCGCGTATGGACCAATAGGGTGTCGGAATGGTATATGTGTATACTTCTCATCCAACCACAATCAAATTCACTCCATCCTGATGGCGCGATTTATCTGGATAGGGTTTTTTTCTTTCTCTCTCTGAACGATAACAATCCGGTATGAAATAGCAGTAACGAAGCTATTTTTTTTAAATGTAAGGAGTAGAAAGTACAGATACTTGCGTGAAAATGTAAGGAGTAGAAGTAAAAAGTCGGCTGAAAAATAATTACTCAAGTAAAGTATAGATACCCCAAATTTCTACTTAAGTACAGTAACGAAGTATTTGTACTTCGTTACTTGACACCTCTGCAAATGAGTATGAAGATAGGCATTCATGGCATCCTCTCCATTCTCATCCACATCTTCACCACCACACACATTTTCAAACACAGACAATCTAACCGTAGCAACAGCCAATTTGGCCTCAAACTCTAGCTGTTCCTTTTTCCTTTTCATCTTTGCTTTTCCATTTGAAGGGCTGCTTCTTTAGAGTCAATGTCATGCTTTTTTCCTCAAAGCAGCTGCAGAGTGTAAAAGTGCAGACCTTTCAGCCTTTGCCTTTAAACGCACATAACGAATACTGGAAGCCTTTGAAAGGACAGAAGAGTGATCTTTATGTTTTGACCCTTTACTTGAGACATTTGAAATACTATCTTCAGGCCTTATATCAACATTTGTTATAGACAGCACATCAAGATTCACTGGCCAAGTCAGATGACAAAAAAAAAGATAGTTGAGAAAAAGGAGATGGTTGAGAAACCTCGAACCATACGATATCCTGCGTCTGGCATGGAGGTCTTAATCTCTGTGACAAGGGCATCAAGCTCTTCATCTTCATGTGCTGTACAAAGCTCTCACAGATAAGTTGTTTTCATTCATCCTCCTGAACAGTGTTGCACGAGACACACCAAGTAAATTTGCAATAGACTGGGTTGGAAGCCCGAGTTCTATTAGATGGGTAAGGTTGATCGTAGAAATTGAAATTCTTGGACGTCCACGTCCCTGTCCTGGTTCCAGCTCCATTGTTACAGATACCTGCTCCAAAGACTCCATATCCCTCAGACGCTGTATAAGGTTGCTCAGATTTGTAAGAGCTACCATTCAGAGATGTATAAAGTACTAGAGAACCATACTTGAGTAAAAGTACAAGTGCTCTATCAAAAAAGTGACTTGAGTAGAAGTAGAAGTGCTCTTTAAGCACCACACTTAAGTAGAAGTACTAAAGTATTCAACATTTTTTGTACTTAAGTATTGCAAGTAGTCTATTTTAAAATTTACTACTCAAGTACTGAAAGTAAAAGTAGAAGTATTGTGTTATGTAGCTATTAAAGAAAGTAGTCAAAAGTTTGAACATATTGTTTTTACTATTTCATATGATTAACCTAAAGGACAATAACAATTCCTTTGACTGTAACTTCTTGTAAACAAAAAAGGGTTACTAGGGTCAGTTAGCCCAATTTGCAAAATGATGTCATTAATAACTTACCCTCATGTTGTTTCAAACCCGTAAGACCTCAGAGGGTCATTTAGAATTTTTTGAAGCATCGAAAATACATTTTGGTCCAAAAATAGCAAAAACTATGACTTTATTCAGCATTGTCTTCTCTTCCGTGTCTGTTGTAAGACAGTTAAAAACAAAGCAGTTTGTGATATCCGGTTCGCGAACGAATCATTCGATGTAACCGGATCTTTTTGAAACAGTTCACCAAATTGAACTGAATCGTTTTAAACAGTTCGCGTCTCCAATACGCATTAATCCACAGATGAATTAAGCTGTTAACTTGTTTAATGTGTCTGACACTCCCTCTGAGTTAAAACAAACCAATATCCCGGAGTAATTCATTGACTCAAACAGTACACTGACTGAACTGCTGTAAAGAGAGAACTGAAGATGAACACAGAGCCGAGCCAGATAATGACTCGTTCACGAGTCAAGAACCGTTTCTGTCAGACGCGTCCGATTCGTGAACCGAGGAGCTGATGATACTGCGCATGTGTGATTTAGCGTGAAGCAAACCGACACACAGAGCGTCTGAACCGAACTGATTCTTTTGGTGATTGATTCTGAACTGATTCTGTGTTAATGTTATGAGCCCATGTGCAGTCAACGCCAATGACGCCATTGCATCGAGCGCAAAAGAATCGGTGAACTGTTTTCTTCAACTGGTTTATTAAATCGAACTGTCAGAAAGAACTAACGTTACTGGTCATCCGAAAACCGATGCAACCGGTTCTTGACTCGTGAACGAGTCATTATCTGGCTCGGCTCGGTGTTCATCTCTCTCTTCACAGCAGTTCAGTCAGCACGCGCAGTCTTCTTAATCGCTTGTTTCGCTCAATGATGTGGCAGCTTCATCAAATCTGCCATCTACAGTTCTGGCAGTGGTTTGTAATGGAATGATTCGTAACATTATTATAATTGTAACGAGTAACGATGCAGCACATAAAAAAAAAATATCAGAGTAAAAGTATTAAACTCAGCAAAAATATGTACCGAAGTAAAAGTGGAAGTAGGAGAAAAAAAATAATACTCTAGTAAAGTACAGATACCGCTTTTTAGTACTTAAGTACAGTAGTGAAATAGTTCTACTTCGTTACTATACATCTCTGCTACCATTACATCCTCTGACATATGTACCATTTCAGCCAGGGCACTAATAAATACTAGTTCCTGTCTGCAAATAAACTCTAGGTAGTCAACGTTCATTGGCTGTCTCTCCAAGACATGAACTAAACGATCATGAAGTCACTGAAGAATATACTGCTTTAGATATTCCTAAATTATAAGAAGAGAAAGATGCATTTCAATGTACACACAATATATTTACAAATTAAAAAATGTTTCTAAATATCTGATGTTGTTTATCCTGATCGAACTACATTGCTTCAACTTAGTGGTTAACAATTACTAGGCTACATGTTTTAAAATGCATTACTGTAAGAAAGTACACACTGACCTAACAGACATCAATTTATAAAACAAGATTATTTAGAATTATAATTTCACAACTCTCAAAATGTTACTTTCTTTTTACTAACCTGATTGCAGTTTAATTTATAATTACTCCTGTTACAACTGTATTTTTTTCTAACTAGTTTTCTAACTAGAAAAACTGTCTTGATTGAATGTGTAAACGATAAAATGTGTAAACTCAGACTTTTATTATATAAACTAAACTCTTAACCGCACTTCCTGTTCTTCATTCGCCATGCTGGATTACTGATGTAAAGGCTTAATTTCCGTTCTAATTAATCCATATTGCACAAAAGGTGCGCAGAATCATGCTCCTTGAATGCACTCTCAGTGGCTTATGATATGATTGGTTGAATGGTAAGCTCGCATCTGATTGGCTAAAGAGTACGACAGACCCACGAGGTAAGAGAGCTCTGCCAGGAAAGTCTCAAAAACACACATACACAAATCCGAGTG
Source organism: Carassius auratus (assembly GCF_003368295.1). Taxonomy (NCBI): domain Eukaryota; kingdom Metazoa; phylum Chordata; class Actinopteri; order Cypriniformes; family Cyprinidae; genus Carassius; species Carassius auratus. The sequence goes on from NW_020525279.1 coordinate 49,119, forward strand.
GATTCGTAGTAAATGACGATTTGTACATTCAGACACTCGTACATTTTAAACATTCAACGGTTTTTGTGCAGTTGTATATCTACGAATTGTGTTTTGCATTTGTGAAATGTATTTTATGAATATATAATTTTATTTTGCGCATGTGAATTGATTTTTGTGAATATATATTTTTTTTTCACGCACGTGATTTTTTTTTGAGTGTACATGAATTAGGTTTCATGCATGTGAAATTGTCTACGCATTTGTGAATCGTGTTTTTTGCGTGAATTATATTTGAGACTAATCTGCTTCCATACTAACCTGCTCTATTCTTGTTTATTCTATCGGTTTTCTTTTTATTTATAATATTATTTAAAAGCCTATGCTACATGTTAACCTAACTGAGACTTGTTATAGCACTTATATGTTTGTCTGTAGTGCTGGGCCTAGTTTTTATGTAGGATATTCCAGTTCAACCTCAATGAAACTAATCATATGTGCCATTTTGTGGACATTGCACAAATGAAAATGATACCTAAATAATTGTACAATAATACAATTGTATTTTCTATAGGGCCAGAGAAGGCCCTGCTGACCATGACGGCCCACCACTGATAACTTGGCCTGCCCCCTGCCAATGTTCGAGACATGATTAAGGTCTTGACACATGGGGAGCTATAAGAAGATAACGAGACAAACAAAAATCCGGTTTGAGAAGAGATGAGCAGTGAACAAGGATATGTTTCCAGTGCATTTTTTTCTATTTGAATAAATTTGTTGCAGTTATTTACTTAATAAAACTGTAGGATTCAATATGTCACACTCCCTTTACAACACATTACTTTGATCTGAGGAAAAGTTGTTAACTGTCAAGTAAAAGGTTTAATTCTGCTTTGATACCTGGTATTAGTGCATCTTTTCTGCAGTCATACAGCATCCCCAGCTGGAAGGGTCTCCCCAGAGCTGCAGTTTCAATAACATTCACTCCCACTGAATCCATGCTGAAGTTAGGGCCGTCAAGAGGGTGGAACAGGAAACCAGTATTACTCTGACCAATCCTGAAAAACAAACATCATGGTCCTGTGGAACGTGTAACTGTGCCATGCAAACTACAACATTTGGATTTTCTTTGAACACTTCCATTACAAATGTGATGCAAAATTAGTTCTATTCTATTAAGTAGGAGTATGAATGTGTAAAAAATAAAAATAAAAATAACTTTTTGCACCTTATTCCATGCTTCTCCAGAAGAGGTTTATTGTATTACATCAGAGAAGAAATGCCATTTGATAGCAAAAGCAAATGTTCAGATATTGTTTAAAGATTACCAAGACAAACATTTTATTTTCAGCTGATTAACTGATTAACAGCACAGATTAATTGTTCACATCAAGACTAGCAATGTGAGATTGTAAAGTAAAAAAAGTCATGAATGAAATTTTGAATTGATGTGGACTTTAAAGTAACAAAAAAAAAAAAAAAATCAAAAGTGTTGCAGAAGTGTACATGAAGTTATAAAAAAATCTTTATCCTCATAATCTTTAATTAAAACTGTTAACCTCCCTCACAATGAATCTTCTCTTCCAGTCACGGCCTATGGAGCAATGGCGGAGCTAGTGGCATGAGAGCTAAACGCTGGGGGGAAAGCTGCTTCACTTTATAGAAATCAATGCACTGACCAGTGCTGATGCAAGCCATGGAGGATTACACTACCCTTAAAAGTTGAACGGATATTAGGATATTACCACAACATTACTCTTAGGACATTGCAAACATTTTTTTGTATTTTTAATAAATACGACTTTACCAGATGGTCATTCAGGCCGTCAGTCTCTCTCTCTCTCTCTCTCACACATGCGTGTGTCCACGCTATGCCGTCGATTGTCCACATTGTCATCTTCCTTTAAAAATAAAACATTACTTCATGCTAGGGAGTCACCGGTGAATCCAGTGGAGAGAAATCTCCTCACAACTTACTGCAAACTGGCATTCAGATCTGCCTCCATTTTGTCAGCAATGCCCCAACTTCCTACGATCTAATCAATTCCCAAATAATTAAATCAAGTCCCGCCCTCTCATTTCAAATGCTGTTTCACTAGGATAGACGTCACAGTAGAGAAAAAAAGATAATAGCTACTTCCGTTTCATGCCGACTTTAATAAAATATCTTCAGGAACTCGAGCTGCATCAAGAACGATTGGGGAAAGCCCCCAGCATGCCAGCCCGCTTTCGCTGAAGCGGAGCGGTGGTTGTGCTCACTGGATTCGCTTTCGGATCTGCTAGAAAGAATGTAAGACAGGCAAGTCCCTATCTTCTTCCTTAACCACCAGATCCAGCGCCCACTCTCGGGGGTTCGGAAGCCCGCGTTTCTTTCTCCCCGATGAGAGTGTGCGATGCGCTGCCTGTCTTTCTCTGAGGAGATTGATGTGGAAAGGCATCAATGAGCTCGCCAGTTGCACAAGCATCAGTTGCACAAGCACCAGTTACACAAGCATATTGTGCCTAATATTATAATAAGCAGCATCAATGAAGAGTGGAGCTCGCGCAGTCGGCTCTCGGTGGGGCTGATTGTGCTTTTCTCGCTGTTAAGCGCTCCGCTCTCACCGGGCACACTCCGTTTCTTCGCCCTCTGAGACAACTCGCTGCTGCTGAATGCTCTCTCACCGGGCACATCATTTAGTTTTTATGCGAGTTGATTCTCTCAGTTACAGCCCAGAAACGTTGCTAGAGGTCTCTAGAGCAGCTAGTATGGTCGTCCCCTGATGGTCCACCGCTTCAGGGCACCGAGCTAGTGGCTCTCGGTTCACCAGAGGCCAGTCTCGCGAGACTGGTTCCCTTAGGAGGTCACATGGCGGTTTGGGAGCCCCTACCAAGTGTGCTTCACAGATCCTGTCTAGTCTTCCTAGCAGACGACGACCAATCCAGAGCTCCCTCAATGAGGAAACTGTATGCCTTGAAGTGGAAGCTTTCACTTCTTGGTGCGGAGACTGTCAGCTCGACCCAGTTAACTGTCCCATTGGTACAGTGCTTGAGTTCCTGCAGGCTCTCTGCAGGGTTGACCCACTCCACCCTGAAGGTCTACGAGGCAGCCATGGTGGCCTAACGTGCCCCTCTCGGTGGCCAGTCAGTGTGCAGAAACCCTCTGGTTACATGTTTCCTCCATGGTGAGCCTAGGCTGAGGCCTCCGGCCAGAAGAAGCTTATGCTAAGCGGTGATCAGGATGCTATCCTAAGCCTCGAGTCCTCTGATCTCCCTTCTCCTCCTGGGGGTCAAGACTCACTCCTTCTGAAATTTGGCCATTGGACGGGTTGTCCCAAATTTCTGTCAGGCTCCTGTCTCCTTCTCTTGGTTTAGCTGTGCTCTTCCACACTAGGCAGAGATTTGAAAGTCTGGCAGTGTGGGCATTCTCGTTCCCTAATCATTCTTGATGCAGCTCGAGTTCCTGAAGAAGAACGTCTAAGGTAAGTTATGTAACCCTGGTTCCATTATTCAGAGACGTCACGCTGGGGGCATTCCCCAATCATTCTCGATGCAGTGTCTTGTTCCTTCGAGGAACCAGGGTTACATACGTAACCTTAGATGTTCCCTTTCATAGGCCACTTCGATGCTGCGATGACGTCACCATCATGTGATTGTAAGGAAATATTAGCTCATTTATTTTGAGAAGAATCAAATCTAAAGATTCGAATTGCTTTAATTGAACGGAGTCCAAATAAATTTAGTTATAATTCATCAACGGTTCGTCTACCGAACTTAAAATTCAGTATATCCTTAAAATTCTGTTTAAGTTTACTTCATGAACAAGATAATATAAACAGAAAGATAATTTAAATACGCTACAGGCTAGGTAGCACAGGATCTGGGCAAAGTTTAATCTTAAAATACACCACACAAGACAATACTTCTTTATAAATGAAACAAGAATTTATTGAGCTATTCTATAGATTATATGGATCTAAACTAAATGAACACACACACAAACATACATACACATACACACACAGTTGCAACGGATTTATGAGGTGAGTTAATGAGAAAATCTCTACCAAATTCACAGGCGTATCAAGAATCAATAAAAGCAGAGCCCTAGTTTATCTCTACAACTTAATAACGACCTTGCACCATTTCAGCAATAGATAGAGGTTTGTTTGCCTTTACTTGTGGTTGTGCTGCTGGCCGCGGTGTCGTTTCGTCTCCTTGGCTCGCGTTGAGCTGAAAGGGGAATCCCGGCTGGGATTCGTGGTTGCGTAGATGGCGTCTGGGGATGCCCTTTGCCTTGATTGGTTGGTTGACTGCCCGGTGATTTTGAGAGATTCAACAGCTCTTGCCTTGACGGTGGACAAAGTTTCTTCCGAGTCCTCTCGTTTATGCGGCGTGAGCTTTGAAGATTCTGTCACGGAAAGTTGAAGCTCTTTATGACTTGCAAGCACGCTGATGGCTAGAAGCCAGGGTTGAAGAGGGGCAAGCAAGCAAACAGCAATTCAGGCATGGTGGTTTTAAAGGGGAAGATTTTGGTCTGTCCCACGACACGATCCTCCAATCAACGGGATGCAAGGCGGAGCGTGCATATCTAAGCATGACGCTTCACTTTAATACCTGGGGACATAACTTTTGTTCGTTTTATTTAAAAACTTCTCTAATGTGTCGTGCAACACATATCATTCAAAATACCATCTTTTCATTCAGTTCATATTCTTGCAAATATCTCTGCCATTCATTGAATACTAAACTTCCCATATCTTACGTACATTTAATAGCACTATCTACTGACAGTTATAAAAACCATACATAAAACATTAATTAAGGTTGCACCGATTACCTTGAGGACATCAAACATATATAAGAAGAACATTATGTGTGAATATAGTTAAACCTTCAGATTTCTTAATGGTTGTCCTTTGGAGGTAGTTTGTGGAAAGGTTCAGTTCGTAGAAAGATTTGCATGCAAGCAGGAAGCAAAGTCATGGGGTGATCCTGTTTTGATTCTTTGTGTTGAGGTCCACTAATTATTAACGATTCCTGTGGCGTTTCCATATGTTGAGATCATGTGATGCTTTGATACACAGGGTCCTTGTATCTTGTAAAAAGAGTTAATTAAATCAGCTCCCCTTTAGGGACTCAGGATGTCGATGTCCATTAGTTTCCTCATGAGTGGGGGCATTTTGCAACAGACCTTTTCTCTGTTGTATGATCACTTTATCACTTCGCTTAATGTTGCAAGGTCCTTTAGCCATTTGTTACCCTGACAAAAAGGGGTCCAGACAATCTTGAGCATTGTTTTCCTCAGCTAATCATTAACTGTGTTCAGATCGCAGATGCGAGGAAGTAGGCTCATATAATTACTTTGGCTGAAGCAGCCGATTCTGCAGTTATTGGTGTGACTGTTCACCAAGGTCTTACATGATGAATGTCTGAGGCCCTGTACCATCCCGCCAATCTTATTGGCCAAATAGCATTTGGCATCACCTTACGCATGCATACACATAGTATACCTTCGTGGTGCACGCTATTTCGCTCAGATTTCTATTCCTTCAGGAAAGCAAATTTTCTGTGCCCTAGGAAAACATCTCGCATTGTCTGTAGCAATAAGCACTTTGCACAATTTCTGAAATTCACATAAGTGGTAAGTGTACATGCAAGACTCAATATTTTCACTTTCTGAAATGTATGGTAAGGGTTTTGCACTCAGCTTCATAACCTTTCTTCAAGCTGGTTAGACCATGGTTCCTTGGGCTTCACTCAACCAGTGTGTTTTTTATTAATATACTTTTAAGCTTTTTAACAAATCTCCAAAGATTGTTTTGATCCCCTCCAAGTGAATAACCTTTTTGAGAATAGATCTGGACTCTCACGCAATGAGGACACACCCCTGCAGGTCTCAGCCCTGCGTTCAGTCATTAATGTCATACCTTCAAAATTTCAAAGCTGGCTGCACAGTGACAGTGAGTTTGTGCCTCAGATTTTGGGTCTAATTGCAGCAGCGTCCCCTGTAATCCATTTACGCTTACTTCACATGCCTCTATTTCAGTGGTAGACAGAAAGCCAAAGGATTTCACCCCGTTGTTATCCGCATCAAACAATTTTGGTGACACAAAGTGTGTTCTGACGATAAAGACTTGGATGTCGGCCAAATTTTTTCCGAAAGGAGCTCGATTAGAGGTCTGTTTTTGCCATGAGACTGTCACAACAGATGCGTCATTGAAAGGTTGGGGGGCTTTTTGTCAAGGACGTCCAGCCCACAGGACTTGGACGGAAGCACAGCAAGGGAGCAACATAAACAGATTGAAACTGCTGGCGGTCTTTCTAGCTCTCCGGTATTTTTAAAAGACTGCTGAATTGTTGTCATGTGTTAATCAGGATGAACAACACAGCATTTATCTCGTATTTGAATCACAAAGGAGGATTACACTCTCGCCTCCCATTCAGGCTGGCGAGGAACATCCTGCTGTGGTCTCAGAACAGATTTCTGTCTATCCAAGTGGTTCACGTCCCCAGACACTTGACCTTCTCCCTACCTTCTTTTTAAGGGGAGCAACACCAGCCACTCTTAAAGTGAACATGGCAGACATATCAGCTAACCATGCAGGGCCGGTGCTAGCCATTTGGGTGCCCTAAGCACAAATGCTTGGCGGTGCCCCCCCACCTCCCCTCCCCAACCACCCACCCACCCACCAACCAACCAAAGAAATAACTACCATTCAGAATTTCTTAGGTTCTCTTTACTTCCAAAATAACTGCTGCAAATGAATAATTGGAACTGAACAATGTAAACACAGAAAGTTAAAAGTGCAAAAAAAGTTTAGTGCAAATAACAGTATAAGTGTATGAATTTTATGAAGTATGAATTTTAAAGTGCACATTTTAAACTGCAAATAAACATGCATAACTACACAGTAGAAATTACTCAACAGAGGGACTACATCTCTATAAAGAGACCATTCTGCTATTCTATAGAACTATATTAAACATTTTCACTACCATCAGTTGTCAGAGGCCCTACAGAGGCACACGCCTACATTTCCTAGCTGCAAAATCAGCTATCAGCGGTGTTGGGAACGTTACTTTAAAAAAGTAATTAGTTAATATTTCTCACTACTTGTTCCAAAAAGTAACTGAGTTAGTAACTGAATTACTCTATAATAAAAGTAACTTGTTACCAGGGAAAGTAACTATTTGCGTTACTGTAAAAAAAAAAAACAAGTTGATACATGTCAGAGAATTTGTACTTTTTTTGCAGTTTTCACAAGTCAGTTGAAATGAGTAGAACAGACAGGTACATAACTTTCAATATTTATTGCATGTCAACAGACAGTAAGAGTTTTATCCGGCACTTCAAGTATTATCTTTGTAAGAAAGGGTGTTTTTGGCCACTAGCTTTGTAGATGCATGTCACACTTTGCATGTACACATTACATGCACGTTCTTGCCTTTGACCACAATGAATTTGAAGTAGTGCTTATAGACCCTTTTACAGTTGGTAAACAAGGTGACGTATTTGTGTGGGCGGGGCTTAGCTGGAGGCAGAAAGATTCCCCTCAACACTTGAACAAACGGTAGCTAGCGAGTTTTCTTAGCTTGTTTTTTTAACAGTGGCTGGAGAAAATCTGAATATATCTGCTTTATCTGAATATTTAAGGTCACTCACTGTCCGGGACCGCGATAATTATTTGAAAAAGTTAACTTTAACGGACAGAACCAGATTGATCGACCCGTACACAATCACTCATTGGATGGACGATCTGACAGGATTAACGTTACCTCCGATTGAGTGGCCTGACATCTTCACTTACCTGATAGAGAAACCGAGCGTGTAAAGTAAAGAAAAATTGAGGGCGTATAAATCCTTAGATTAAATAAAGAGTGACATTACAGTAAAATTATTATTAAGATGTAAATATTTCCTAGAAATAAAAATTCCGAAGACTGCAAATTAATTATAAACTTTCTGTATTTATTCTTTCTTACCATGTTCTTAAATTCCAGTCACAATTAATCACAACAATGTATATAAAATGTTCTCCGTCGATTCTGGCAACCAACAACACAACAAGACGACATTTTAAGCTCCTTGAGTAGCCGACCCTGTGTTGGTTTGTATTAGCCGCCTCCAGTTTTCTATGGGATTTAAATCCTGCCATGATTCAAAACTGAAAATACAGTGCTGAAAGGTTGAAACTAAGTGTTCGAAAACTCAAAATCTTACAAAAAAAAGTTTCGCAAGTTCGAAAAATAAGATTTGCAAGCTTGCAAAATGTAAAAAAAATAAAAATATCTCTGCAAACATTATGTTGTTTTTGAGATTTCCTTCTTCAGAACTGCAACTTTTTTTACGATGTTGCGCAAAGAATTTTTCAGAGTTTCAAATTTGTCAGTGTTCTCCCACTGTATTAGATTGTTTTCCAGGTTTGAAACCTTTTAAATGGTGATCTGAAAACTGGTGTCTGAATGTGTGAAAAAAAGTTTTGAAACTCTGAAAACAGAGCTTTGCAGGCTTGAAAAGTGGTAAAAAAAAATTAATCTCTTCAAACATCATTTTGTTTTTGAGTTTTCCTTCTTCAGAAGTGCAACACTCTTTTTAATGGTGTTGTGCAATCATTTTTTCAGGGTTTCGAATTTGTCACTGTTCTCCCAGTGTATAGTTTTTTTCAAGATTTGAAACTCTGTAAATAGTGATCTGAAAACTTGTGTGCAAATAGGTGAAAAAAAGTTTTGAAACTCTGAAAACAGAGGTTCGAAAGGGCGAAATTTATTACATGACATTACATTTGCCCTCCTATGCAGACTATTTTTTCAGAGCCGAGTTTACAACACCCACTTTGCGGAGATACGCTCACACAGTTGTGAGTTTGCGACTCACGTGATTTGTGGCAGTGTTGTCACGCAGCTCTGCTCTGAAACTCTGAAACTCAGACTAAGCGAAAATGAAGCTTCGCAACCTCGTAACAAAAAAAAAAAAAGCCTGGAGGGAGGGCCTTCTGCTCTTGGCCAATGCTTTGCTGTCTGCTGACGTACAGTCCAATCACAAGTCGTATTTATCTGAAAGGTGGGATTGACCGACTGCTCCGCCAATGACAAAAGCGCACAGGATACGCAAACAGAGAATGCGCAGATTTCTGGCCACAAGACGTCCCGGATGGCTTGCGGTCTGGTTCTAAAATAAGGTTACCAACTTTTCGCTGGAATTCACCGTACAATTGCCATCAGTCTGCGTATAAATAACACGACTTTACACTTTCTAGTTGCGTGTAATGCATACGCCAAATGCCATTTTTGCGTGCATATGATACGCCAATACTTCACATTAATTTCGGTGGAGAGCAGATGCGTCCAAATAACACGCATCATCTTCAGCGGCAGTGACGTCACCAGCGAGGCTCGTCCAGTTCACCTGATGCGCGTACACCTTCAAACAGGTAAGCAAGGGTAAACATCTTTTTTTTCTTCTTCTTTTTGTAATGATATCACGTGGTTAACCGTATTGTTTTAATTATTTCATTATTTCTGCATCACGTTAGACAGGGTCGTGTTTTAAAGGGCAGTTTATGCTCAAATTATGGGTCAGTGGGCTGCTCAGCTAGCCTACCATTGTCATTAGCCTAAGCTAACCTGTAGGCCTACTGTATATAGACCTGTTGCAGTTTTAAATAAATAATGATGTGACATGGGTCTTCAGCTTTTAGACATGACTGATACAAGCACAATAAAGCACCCAACCCAATATCGCGTGATAATCGTGATCGTGTAAAAAGTCCACACATTTAGCATATTTTTACAATACTAGTCTAACTTTTCTTGACCACGTCATGTGTAGCCAATACACAGTAACTACAGCATATTTACCATGCTTCTCCTACTGTAACCGTAGTTTTACGGTGGTATTTGTAGTTACTAACGCACAATAACCACAACATTTACTGTACTATGGGTTTACCATAGTAACCATAGTTTTACTGTGGTATTTGTAGTTACTAACACACAATAACCACAGCACTTACCAGGATTTTACCACATTAATTGTGTTTTTACTCTACACTATTTGTAAAGCACAGTAACCACTAAGTTTGCCATGCCTTTAATATCTTTTTGTGAAGTAATTGTAATTCATTGTTTTTTCCTGTTTTGCAGTTACGTCGGATTACATGCTCCACAACAACCTGTAATCCAGCAGATCTTTAAAGAAGCCATCTCTTGTAAAATCTCTCTCTCTCTCTCTCTCTCTCTCTCTCTCTCTCTCTCTCTCTTGCTCTGCTAGAATTAACAGGGAACTTCAACTCCACGCTCCCAATGCTGATATTGAAGAAGCTGTCAAGGGGGCTGAACAAGTCCTTCAAAGGATCAACCCCTCACAGGTAATGTTGAAGACTTTTAGTTATAACTGATTTGATTTAATGAACGCATTCTTATATTATGTGTTAATCAAATATTTTGGTCACAGATCATTTTAACACACTGTCTCAACATGTTTATATTTCAGGAAGGCCTGTCATGAGATTTGAATTTGACCATCTTGTGCATTTATGAAGAAGACCAAAAGCTGCAAAGGCAAACACTTGCAATGGTACGTCTGTGCGTCTGAACACCTTGACTGAACCTTACTGCAGATACATTTTTCTCAGCATTTGATGTTTCTTAAATTTTGGTTCACATAGCCCATCAGGAAGAACACTCAACAAAGAGCATGTTGTAGTAGTAATAATTCATACAATAATCATATTATATTGCACAAGCGTACTTGTACAAAATTCTACAACTTTTACTCCTACTGCCTGTTATTGGCTATTACCACAGCTCCCATCAGATTGTGCCCATTGTAAGAGTGTTTATATCATGAAGTTTAAATGAAGTCCATTGTATTCTTTATTAATCTTTACAAATTGGTGCCGCCTCTTCCTGTTTCAACAGTACATGATATCTGTCCACACCTCATAGTCTGCCTTTCTTTCTATGGTGATGTTACTGAACACATCTGTCTTAGAAGCAAGAGAATGGAAATCCTAGTTTAACTTTTCAAGTGCTACAAATCAGATCTTCAATGAATTTGGGCAAATCAGATCACTTAAAGTTGTTCACACAAAGACCAATAACTATAATGAGAAGTATTTTAGCATCCACGCCAACAGACAGTTCTGTTCTCTTAAATCTCTTAAATGTTCCTCTCATTCTGTTAAATTTATACACAAAATTCTGCCTTTCTCACTTCATCTTTATCCTGTACTCCTTCACTCACACATTCTTTTATGCTCTGTTGTAAGGCAGAAACTGAGAGTTTGCATGATGGCATTTTCTCAGACGCTGAATCTGATGTGTACAGATGAACTCAGGAGCCTACTAGAGTTGCCAAGGAACTTGTGCTTGAAGTATATAATTATATCTGCTTTATTTATATTTTTAAACAACAAAAATGATTAAACATGGGGTCAATAAATATTTTCTTGTTTTACAGCTGAAGACCAGAAACGCAAAAGAAAATCAGTCAAACCAGTCCTAAAGAAATGAGGAATGAACATGGACTTCTTGTGCCCCAAAAGAAAAGACAGAAAGGTGAAAAGTTTCACATTTCCATTTGTATGTCTGAATTCAATGCAGTTATGTGTGGTACAACATTGATGTTGATCTCTCAAAAGACTTTTCAAGTCCGCAGTTATAGTTTTTCACATATACATCTTTTTATAGCTCCTAGAATGAGCAAATCAGCTGTGCATCATCTCTGTGATTTGGGAAGGAAATGACTGAATATGGTGAGTACTGACACCTGCACCTGTATTCACCAACACTATTACTCTAGAATGGTTATTGCTGTTATTGCTGACTTATTGTTTTGTCTGTTTGTTTGAATTAAGATGAAGCCAGTTGATGAAGATATCAATTGAATGGCCACCGAGTGCATCACTGCTACCTGAACCCATCAGTTGTCTTCTGTGAAGACTGCATTCACAAACCGCTCTACTGCGACAGCTCAGATGTTACGGCCTGTAAAAGTAAACATCACAGCTAAACAACGAGAGCTAGTTGTGGTGGGATTCTTTTGGCCAATATCCCCAACAAGAATCGATGTTAAGTCCAGTGCAACAATTATAAATAAAAATACTTTATATTGTTTATTGATTTACCATAACCTAAATACATGTTTTGGCCCTCCAGGACATCTAGACCAGGTGGAGGGTGAGGAAGACCGTCAGAGACTCCAGCCAGCCGAGCCATGGATTGCTCTCACTGTTACCATCAGGCATGCGTTATCACAGAACCTACACCAGCAGACAGTGAGACAAGTTCCTTTCACAGGCAATCAGACTGAACTGAACTCATACCAGTAAAACCATACACACCCCACCAACCTCATATGCCCTGCACTCTTATCAGTTATGCTGACTGGACTCAATATTATTATGCACCCTGACATTCTGTTTGCACTAATTCATACCGTGCTTTACTGCAGAGATGTATGTGTACTGTGATTATTATTGTTTTCAATTCATGCTCTCTGTATAGCATAATTTTTAACATATTGTTCTCTACCTGAATTGAGTCCCTTATATATGTATGTTGCATATATATATTCAGAATTTGTATTTCATATATATTCATGAATTAATTAATTTGTCATCCATACTGTCACGCTGCAGTCTGCACTCAAGACTTTCACCACCTGTATACTTGTGTTCATTGTATTGTGACAATAAAGATATTTGATTTAAATTAGTTACATGTCTTTTGTTCATCAGTTGTGCTGTAGGGTGCTGCATAACAACTGCAAAAAAATGTATGACATGGAAGATTATGATATGTCCAGGACATGGACAAGCAAGAAGAGGAAGAAAAGCAGGAGAGCTCTAAAAACTTGATGTGATTCTTTGGTGCTCAAGACATTTCACCATGCATGCATTTGCATGGCTTCATCTGATTAGAAAAACATGGTTTTAACATAACCCATTTTTAATATCGTAAAAATTAATTTATCATTTAATATTGTATTATGTTGTATCCTCCAGTAAAGTTCTGCACATGGTGTTGGATAATAAAGTAGGGTGAATATTCTATATTAAAAATGGTGTTTGGTAAATACACCATTTAATTTTGTAAACAATAGATAAATGTGTTTTAATTAAGAAATGAACATTTGGTTACATTAATAACATTCAGTTAGATGAAGGGCAGGCTGAAAGCTGCATTAGAAGATACTGCATGGACTATAATGCTGCAGGAATTTCATGCACAACTGAAGGTGATGGACAAGGGAAAGATCAACATGAATCCAGTACTGTATAATAAGCAAGATGAGCATGCACATTACTGATGTTTAGTACCCGAGGAGGACAAATATGAGGAGTATTTTACACAGAGACACAAATTAGCTCTTAATGTTATGATTCTTTGCATTGCATGAATTGTATGGCTTTGCACTATAAACTACACACTCTCTGTACCTTGTCTTACTGAATGACACATTGACACTGTGAAAGTACAATGAAGTGTCACAGTATGTATTGGTTGTTTTAATTGTTGTCTTTCTTTACTTTAAATACAGTATCCTTGCACCTGATGTAATTAAATATTTGGAGCCTATTCCAAATAGGCACTGATGTATATTTTTGTGGTTCTATTCTTATTCTAAGATAAACATGACTTACAACTTACATATTGGCAATTTGTCTTAAAAATTATGACTCAGCACAGTCTTTTGTCCATGATGAGAAAAGGTATGTGTATGTTTTACTGCCCTTCCATCTTCAAGGGCCCAGTAGAGTCCCCTAGAAGAGCAAAAAAAAAAAAAATGTAAATTTCAAATGGCTGTAAATCAAAGTCTGATTATAGTGTCAAAGAAAAAATTGGCAGGACAACTACTTATGCTATGCTAATTAAATAATGTTGGACAGAGTTTTCAAACATATATGGAAAGGTGGTATAAAGGTGTTTAAAAAAGTGCACTTAGTAAAATATCAAATTTCAGCCTGCCTCTTAAATATGTCATTAATGTTTACACAATGAACATGTTTAGATGACCCTTTGTTAAAAAATATAGCATTTCCCCATTTTTTATTATTAAACATTTTAAATTACATTACCCATAAGCCTCTGCCATTCTATCGTTTGAACGCGACAAATATTAGCGCTGGTATTTGTAGTTTATTGGAGTTGTGCTTAGGGTTAGGGTTACGATCTCGGTAGAGAGGTAATTTTTCTCACGACATAGCAACAGTGCATTGTTAACTGAAGGTGTTAATGACGTAATAATTACAGTCAAACGGACTTTGCAACATTAAGCGGTTTTTAATTTGGGTTAAAAGATAGTCCAATCACAGCGAGTTCTGCGAGAGAAAAGGGAACATCAAAGCCAATGGCAACCCAGTTGAGCAGAGGCGTCACACTAACTTGTACATATATGGTCATTTATGCCGGGAGCTTCCGGGTTCCTGTAGTGAATGGACAGAAGCTGCAGTTACCCTGATGCAAGCAAGAAATACGTTGATTAAAGGTGTTTTTTTGTTTTGTGTTTTAACGAAGGCATAATGATTCCCATTGTATTGAATAGGCTACATTGTTTACAATAATATTAGTGTACAGTACTTAAACTCAAAAGTTTGCATATACTGTGTGAAAAATAAATGTTAAAATGTTTCATTTGCTTAAAAAAACACCTCTGAATATTATTTAAACACAATATTTTCTACTACTCAATTTTCCTTCTGTAATATTTACAATGTATTTATAGTGTATTAAAGGTAAACAATTTATCACATCTACGTTTCCTGGAAATGGACCCTAAAAACTTGCCATTCTTAGATCCACCAGTTGAACTATAGGAATAGAAAACAAACAAACAAAAAACATCATGACATCAATCACTCATTGTCTAGTCATTTTACAGTGTTTATTGATATGTCAAACTTTTCCCATGTGTTTTTTTCCCAAACACAGTGCCAGAACAGTCTCTCTCCAGTTTATTCCACTATGAAAAAAAGTTGATAAAAAAAAATGCATAGAGGTAACTAAGTGAAAACAAACAAACAAAATCGCAACAGAAACTCCCTGCAAAAAACATAAGTTTAATATTCAAAAATAAAAAGGAAATTTGTTTACAAAAATCCTGACAAAAGATGCCAATATTATTTTTTTCCCTTTATCAAACAAATAGGCAAAAATGATTAAGAACAATGATTCAATATTTTACAATTATCACCTTTAAAAATATATATCCTGTAATCATTGTTTGCTTCTATTGTGAATAAATGCAAAAACAAATAAATGGTTAATAATAATAATAATTATTATTATTATGGTGTGTGTGTGTGTATATATATATATATATATATATATATATATATATATATATATATATATATATATATATAATATATATATATATATATATATATATTATATATATA
Organism: Carassius auratus; assembly: GCF_003368295.1. Taxonomy (NCBI): domain Eukaryota; kingdom Metazoa; phylum Chordata; class Actinopteri; order Cypriniformes; family Cyprinidae; genus Carassius; species Carassius auratus. The sequence continues at coordinate 64,484 of NW_020525279.1, forward strand.
TATATATATATATATATATATATATATATATATAGTGAGAGTGACAGGAGTGCTTATAGTAGAGATGGGAGTGATAAATGTAGAGGAAAAATTTATACAAGCAGAAATGCTAAGACTGGAGGTTGGCAGTAAAGGACTGTGAGCAGATGTGTCACACAAGAGAGGAAGATCTGGAAGCTTTTGAATGGGCTGATATTGTGAAGAGCTGATGAAGAATGATTAAGTAATCTGTGAGAAATCCTGCAAGAAGAAACAAACATAATTTATCACATGATGAACAACAAAAACCCTGACAACAACAAATGGCAGAATACAACATACTGTAACTGCAGTGTGCACAACAGTAAACAGAGACTACGTTTACATGCAGCCAATAACCCGTTAAAAACCGGGATATTAGCAATAACCCGGTCGCGCACGGCCATGTAAACACCGGCAAAAACCCGGATTATGCTTATATTTAAAAACCGGGATATTATACCTGGGGTACACCTTTTCTAACCCGAATATTTGGTCTTGTAAACGCGTTTCGGCATATCCCCATCAAAATGTGTGTTCTGCGCATGTTCTATTCGCAAGGAATCTTGGTCTTTTGAGTCTTTGGATACAGGAAGAAGAATCGGAAATGACGCATATTGTGTATTACGTCCAGACGCTAACCGTGCGTCGCTGTTTATGCA
>NW_020525280.1:0-70853 GCF_003368295.1 Carassius auratus
ACTCTACGTGGCTGGAGAGGGTGTGTGAAACGCATAATTCGGCTCGGTAAAAATACAAATACAGTGAACAGCACTTAATATGCTCTCCTTTCTTCAGACTCTGAGTACTAAAGAACACTGGTCAGAATCAGATGACTCGCTAGCTGACACCCCACAAGCCAGAATGATATCGTTTTCTTAAATCCTTTTGCACATTTTTATTTATGTTCAGTAGCTCTTTCTAGCTCAAAGCAAATCACAAACGAATAAAAGGATTTATTATTTTTTTATAAGGTAGTCTTGTTGACTGCTGTATATAAACCCCTTCGATATAGTTGTTACCTCAGGGGATGAGGGGAGTCATCAAAAAAAAAAAAAAAAATATATATATATATATTATATATATATATATATATATATATATAGGCTATAATAGAGTACCGGCACCTCTTGTGAGCCACTTAAAGCACTATTAATGATTGTAATTAATTTTGCTTTGTGCTTATTTCTTCTGCAGTGCGTTAGTATGTTCTTGGTGTTGGTTTTCACTACATTTATTGATCAATATTGATTTGTAACATATGGTTTAGATTTAGCAGTTTAAGAAATAATAAGAAGAAATATTGGAAGTTTAATAAAATAAAAAACTGTATATGTTAAGGAAATACCACAGGAGGTTGAGGAAATAACATAAAGACAGTTCATTGAGGCACAAGCAGAGGAGCGGGTAGTGGTGGTAGAGTGATATGGAGTATGGCTGTGATGAAATTAATCCATAGTACATGGTAGAGACGTCAAAGGAGGGAGGTGTACCACACACACGCACGGAGATGACTGGGAACTCTGGAGATCGCTGGGAGAGCGGGAAGTAGAGATAGAGTTAGTCCTTAGAGTTAGCATACAGGTAAGACCTTGTTGTGAACGAGACCGGACGCTGACTGGGTGCGTGTGTGTGGTATTTGTAGTGCAGCAGAGGTGATTGGGATGATGATGAGGGTCAGGTGGAAGTGCTCAGTACTCAGGTGAAGGGCGTTGCGTTGTGGAAGGTAGGGAAGGCCTGGCGTGTCCTGTAAACAGTGTAGCTACTGAGGTTTGCATTTCTAATCGCTAAGTTTTTTTTTTCTTCACCTCAACCCAAATATCCATTACATAATTAAGACATAATTTAATCTATTAAGCAAGAAAAAAGTGCATAAAATTCTTAAGCTTTTTTACATAAAACCATTTTAACCCTTTTTCATAAAGAACCATCATCTCAACAAAATTTAATCTATACAAGTAACAGAAAACAAGAAATTTATCTAGAACTGCACCTTTCAATGAAATCAATTGACATTATTTCCAAGTATATTTATACTACCAAACTAGTTAATTTTGTGCTTATAATATTCCTTTGCCCACCATTTATTATTTTTTTCTTTTGTTATTGTACAGTTTATACCCTTTGTGCACGGAATATCTATTTTTCTAATTAATTATATTATTAATTAATAACTAATATTTTTGTATATGGCTTTCTTTTAAAATAATAAGAATCATCTGTCATTTGGGGACGAAAGATAATGTAGTGTGGCAATTTTAAAATCTACCAGATCACCACATTTTATGCATATCTGATAAATATATACAAATTCAATATCCATATTTCCATTCCAAAGATAACTACATATTCAGGTGAGGTCTAATACTGCTTACTAGTGAAACACTCATTAATGAAGACGAGCTGCAGCTCAGAATACATGTTTGTGCTTAATGATTGCTGAGAGTTCAATAGAAATTCATTTGAAAGCATCTCACACCACTGAAGTCAATGTTCAATTTATGTGATTGTATTAGTATATAGAGTAAATAGTCAATGTAGTGTAAGACGTGATTATTTGACGAGTTCTTGTGCATGTGGTGGTGTGTGCGTGCGTGTGTGTGTGTGTGTGTGTGTGTGCGTGTGTGTGTGTGTGCGTGTGTGTGTGTGTGTGTGTGTGTGTGTGTGTGAGTGTATGTGTTTGTGTGAGCCTGTGTTTGCTCACAGATGCTGCAGTTAAAACTGATTGACTCTGGAGCCGTTCTTCGTTGTGTGTTCAGTGAGGAACACGCTGACAGATCTGCATGTGAATGTGTTTCCCTGCACTAATGCAGCTGGAATTACTGTAATTATGAGTTGGGCAGCATGCTTGTTTCTTCACGCTCAGATGAAATTTGTTTTTTATGCCAAAGCATCTGCGCAGCACTGTATTCTTTCACACTGAGAACTACTAAAGCAGAAGAAACACTATAAAAACACAAATATGTGTAAAACATCTGTACCTGTTGAGTCCTGCTGCAGTTTACACTTTACAACATGATATAATGATGTAAAGAGCAAACATTTAAATGATCTGGAAATGTGCTCATCTGAGATCAGGATGAGTGTGTGTCTTCATCAGGTTTTGTAGAAATGCAGCACTGCATCAGTGTCTCATCAATGGATGCTCTGCAGTGAATGGGTGCCGTCAGAATGAGAGTCTGATAAAAACATCACAATAATCCACAGCACTCCAGTCCATCAGTGAACATCTGGAGAAGACAGATGTTTTTGGACTGTTTTGGCTTGTAAACAATGCAGATTTCTCTCCTGATTCAGACCAGAACACTTTTTCACTGGAGGAAGTGTTATTCTGGATTATAGACTCTATGTGTTTGAGTTAAAATCATCTTAATGCTGGATGTGTTACATCTTTTGTCTTCTCCAGATGTTCACTGATGGACTGGAGTGCTGTGGATTATTGGGATGTTTTTATCAGACTCTCATTCTGACGGCACCCATTCACTGCAGAGGATCAAAATCCTGTCTGGTGTTCCAAAAATTAACGGTAGTTATAAACACATTCTGAGTTCAGCTCTGAATGATGGTCAAGCTGAAACATCAGATTGCTTTCATCATGATCGCATCATCTCCCGGTGAATAAAGAGATGCACTGGATGAAAACCAGCATGAAGGTGTTTCATGATGCATGATGAAGCGGTTGCCATGGCGACGTGGTCCTCTGAACAGCCAGTGAGCATTCTGAAGCGAATCTGAGATGACAGGCTGGAAATTTGCTCATGTTCCTCTGGGCCTGACGGATTTGCCCTTCAGCACACAGACCTGCTGAATCCACCGCAGAAACAACTGCGTGTTCTGTCATCTGTCATTTGACCCACTTTCTCACAGAAGATGATGTGGTGTTTGGTGCTCGGGGTGTTTTTATCACTGGCACAAGTTGTGGTTTTCAATTGTCTGTAACCCAGGAGAAATTTTGGTATCACATTTCTGGGAAAATTCTTAAATTTATACATTTACATTTAGTCATTTAGCAGACGCTTTTATCCAAAGAGGACAATGAATAATTGTCTTCTAATTAATATTATAAATGTACACTTCTGCATTTGTAAATTTTTCGGAAAGTAGTCTCTTCTGCTCATCGAGCTGCATTTATTTGATCAAAAATACAGTAAAAATATGAAAATTTAATTCTAGTTTAAAACAAAGATGTGAATATCTGTTAAAATGTAATTAATCACGCTGAATTTTCAGCATCATTACTCCAGACTTAGTTGTTGTTTTTTTCTGTCATTGTTGTGATAAGATTTATTTTTGAGAATTGAAACTTTTATTAATCAAAGATGCATTAAAATGCTCAAAAGTGACATTTATAATGTTCCAAAAGATTTCTATTTCATATAAATGCTGTTCTTCTGAACTTTCTATTCATCTGTGAATCCTGAAAAAATAAAATGCATCACAGTTTCCACAAAAATATTGTGCAGCACGAGTGTTTTCAACATTTATAATAATCAAAGATGTTTCTTGAATTATAAGAATGATTTCTGAAGGATAATTTAACACATAAGACTGGAGGAATGATGCTGAAAATACAGCTGTGCATCACAGAAATAAATTACACTTTAACACAGATTCACATTTCATAATATTTCACTATTTTTATATCAACAACAACTTTATTTTTTCTTTTGATGTTCTATTTACCACTTTTATTTGATGCTGTAAAGCACATTTATCAGCTGCTGTTGTTGTCAATTGAAATAAATGGTGCTGTATGAATAAATTAAACTTAAAACTATTTTTTACTCTCTGCGCTCTGAAAGCATCATGAAGTGACTCTATGAGCCGGTGTGACCCAGAACGGGTTGTTTGACGCTCCATCTGTGTCTCATTCATCCTCCTGCTCCAGTTCTGCTGCTCTGAACACAGTCAGAGTCTGTCGAGTCTCTCGTCTGACCTCAAGTCTTGCTCATTTGTTCACAGCTCTCTGGGGAATCTGTGCGATTTGCTGAAGCGCTGGAGATCTGTGTTACTGCAATTAAATATGACACTTACATTATGCTTTGCTCATAAAAAACAAGTCTGGCGGGAGGAAATATACAATCTGAATCTCGCAGAATGCAAAAATCGCACCATTGATTATGATGTTTGTGCATCAAGGTGAATAATGCACACATCTTCTGCTTTATTATTCTCAGTGTTTGTGCTGCATATACTTACAGTATTACCCCTCATAGTCTTCTGTTACTGTACACAGATCTTTACCTGAAAAAACATGACACAGGAGCTAAATAATCATCTTTAAAGACGCTGCTTAACCAGAAAAGATATACATCCTAGAAACAGGCTAACTGAAATAACACAAATTGATAAAAAACACTGAACCCAATGTTCAGTAATAATATAGCAATATTTCTGTATGTTTTTATTAGGAACACCACTGATTCATAAATAATCTCAAGAAAGTATAAAAACTATCTCAATTCTTAAGGAAGTTGTTATTCCCTGTTTGAGCAAAGCCAGTATGTTTTGGTCTGATGTGAGAACATTAGTATTTCCAGGAAAAAGAAAATCTGGGTCAAAATGACCCGAACACAGCGTGTTTATTCATGTATATTCATGAGTTTTCTGATTAATGGGAAACATGATGCGTGTCTGGACAAAACCCGTGAGAATACTTTAATTATTTCAGCTAACTGTGTGTGGGTGGGTGTGTGTAAGAGAGAGAGAGAGAGAGAGAGTGTGTGTGTGTGTGTGTTCTTGTTTTTGTGACATATCAGGACACAACTCTGTATAATGACATGGGTATGACACAGGTATTACAAGGAGAGGGTGACTTATGAGCACATAACCCATGTGCCCATTTTTCAAAACACTTATAAATCATACAGAATGAGTTTTTTTGAGAAAGTAAAAAATGCACAAAGTTTCCTGTGAGGGTTAGGGGTAGGGGTAGGGTTGGTGAAGGGCCATAGAATATACAGTTTCTACAGAATAAAAACCATTACGGGGCGTCCCCAAAAACCATGGGGCGGCAGTGGCTCAGTGGTTCATGTAGGTTGTCTACAAACCGGAAGGTTGGTGGTTCGATCCCCGGCTCCACCTGACCAAGTGTCGAGGTGTCCTTGAGCAAGACACCTAACCCCAGCTGCTCCCGACGAGCTGGATGGCGCCTTGTATGGCAGACACCGCCGTCGGTGTGTGAATGAGTGAGTGATTGGGTGAATGTGAGGCAAATTGTAAAGCGCTTTGGATGGCCATGTGGTCTGTTGAAAGCGCTATATAAATGCAGTCCATTTACCATTTACCATTACACCTCTGGGATGAACACACTTTACACAAAAACAAACATGTGTGTGTGTACTTGTCTACCTTGTCTTGACCTGTAACACATTGATCAATTTGACCATGAGGACCCCTAATATGAAGTGAGGCTGTATATTAGCAATGCTTCAGTGTATTGAAACCAAACCAGACCTGAGCATGTCTTAAAGGCATACTCCACACCAAAATTAAAATATTGCTTTGTTCATCTTCGGAACACAATTTAAGATATTTTGGATGAAAATCGGGAAGCTTGTGACTGTCTCATTGACTGCCAACTAAATTACTCTGTCAAGGTCCAGAAAAGTCTGAAAGACATCGTTCTTGTGAAGTTTCGGTGTCTCTAAAGTTATAAGCAATGGTAAATCTAATCATAGCCTTTGAGCTGCTTTTCCTGAGCAAATCTACTCAACCCTACACTGAGACTCCATTGATGTGCTTGAGCTGTTAGAGGTTTTAGCATCCAAACTATTCCTAGAAAGTTCACATATAAGGCGCTTTCGCACCACATAGATCTAGGGTCATTTTCCTGGTTATATTCACTCTGAACTCTGAAGCAGCGACAGCGACGTCTTTATTCACAGCATTTACAAACGTCAATAACTAATTAATGGAGGATGCTGTGATTGGAGCTGTTTTTCATGCGTCTAGGGTTTTGTGATAATGGAGATAGAATGTAAACACAATTTACATGATTAAAAGTGCAAGGAAATCTGAATAAATTTTGTTATGACAACTTGCAGTGTTACCAGACAGACTTGATTAAAGAATATACTGATTTTATATCCGAGTTAGTTCTGGCTGCAGATAAAGTTTTATTTGTTGGGGATTTTAATATCCATGTCGATAATGAAAAAGATGCATTGGGATCAGCATTTATAGATATTCTGAAATCTATTGGGGTTAGACAACAGGTTTCAGGACCTACTCATTGTCGAAATCATACTCTAGATTTAATACTGTCAAATGGACTTGATGTTGATAGTGTTGAGATTATGCAGCCAAGTGATGATATCTCAGATCATTATTTAGTTCTGTGCAAACTTCTTATAGCTAAAACAGCAAATTCTACTCCTTGTTACTAAGTATAGTACTCAGGAGGTGATGCTGCTAAGTATGTTAGCATATCCAAAACCTCAGAACAACTTGATGATGTAACAGAAACTATGGACTCTCTCTTTTCTAGCACTTTAAATACAGTTGCTCCTTTACGCTTAAGAAAAGGTTAAGGAAACCAGTCTGACACCATGGTATAATGAGCATACTCGCACCCTAAAGAGAGCAGCCCGAAAAATGGAGCGCAGCTGGAGGAAAACAAAACTAGAGGTATTTCGTAGTGCTTGGTGGGAAATTAACCTATCCTATAGAAAAGCATTAAAAACTGGTAGATCTGATTAGTTTTCATCTCTTCTAGAAGAAAACAAACATAACCCCAGTTATGTATTCAATACAGTGGATAAATTATCAAAACATAAATCATCAACAAATTTTGTAATTTCCGAAGAGCACAGAAGTAATGACTTTATGAACTACTTTACTTCTAAAATCGATACTATTAGAGATAAAATTGTAACCATGCAGCCGTCAGCTATAGTATCACATAAGATAGCATGCTATAGATTGCCTGAGGAACAATTTCACTCATTCTCTACTATAGGAGAATAATTGTATAAACTTGTTAAATCATCTAAACAAACAACATGTATGTTAGACCCTATTCCATCTAAGCTCCTAAAAGAGGTGCTTCCAGAATTCATAGATCCTCTTCTATTAATAATTAATCAATGTCATCAGGATATGTCCCCAAAACCTTCAAACTACTTGACCCCAAAGAACTAGTTAATTATAGACCGATCTCAAATCTCCCTTTTCTGTCCAAGATTTTGAAGGTAGTATTCTCACAATTATATTCCTTCTTAGGGAAAAATGGTATATGTGAGGATTTCCAGTCAGGATTTAGATCGTATCATAGTACTGAGACTGCTCTCCTTAGAGTTACAAATTACTTGCTTTTATCATTGTTATGTTCATGGACTTTGAGTTTCCTTATTTGGTCATGTTCCTGTTTGGTTAATTGATTAATCCCCACCTGTTCTCCATTCCCCAGATTACCTCTCTTGTGTTTAAAACCCTATCTGTTTAGTTCCTCGGTGTCCGCGATTGTCAGTGTTACCTCTGTTGATGTTCATTAAACTCCTCTTTTGATTTATTATCCTCCTCGTTCCCATGCCTGCATACACACCATTGTAACAGAATCATGGACCTAAAAATAAATTAATTTTTTTGTTTTGTTTTCTCCCTCTCCTGGAATGGCAATCCCAGCAGTCCAACTCCTGTGCCTGGAGCAACTGGACCATTCGCTGGAGGACCACACCAGGGACTTTCTCGATCTGGCGTGCCTTACCCACTTCCCCGACCGCTCGTTCTGTAACTTTTATTACACCGGCCTGAGCGGTGTAAGGCACGCATGCCAGCGAACAGTCCCAGAGAGGATTTCGCCGCTTTCGTGGAGTGGGTGCTGGAGAAAAATGGATCGTCGTTCACCATCTGCACCACTGAAGAGAATATCTCCAGCCCCACTCCCGAACCAGAGACCAGCCAGCCATCATCCCGCTGCACAGAGATAAAGCCAGAGCCCACCGCAGCCGCAGAGCCCGAGCCAATCACTGTCGGGGAGCAAGGTCTCAAGAGCGTGACTGACCAGGTTTGTGAGCCGGCAACACCGTGCGTTGTGGGATTATTGGTGGAGATTGAAGGTGTGGAGGAAAGCCCTGCCCACACTCCTGCGACTGAGGGTGAGCTACAATTGGTTTCTGGGAATAATATGGAGGAATTAATGGACCTTATAGACTGGTTTGTGAAGGTAAATCCTAAATCTACTATTTTTCCGCTGGTTCTGCCCAGCCCTGTATCTCCTGTTTCTCTGCTGGCTCTGTCCAGCCCTGATCATCCTGTGTTTCCTCCCGGCCTCCCTCTCTCACCTCCTCTTAGACCAGCCAGTTCCTCGACCTCATCTCCGCTGGTGCCAGTCAGTCCCTCAGCTCACCCTCGGTCAGCGCCATCTGGGCATGACGGTTCGCATCGGGACCTCCAGTCTCCAGCTCTGCCTTGGCATGAGGTTTCCCTGTCTCCACCTCCAGCCTCCGACCCTTGGACTCCACCTCGGTCCTTCGACCCAGCGGCTCTGCCTTGGCACCCTGCTCCCTCGTCTTCACCGTGGCCCGTCATCCCACCAGCTCCACAGGGCTCCCTCGTCCCTCCAGCTCCACCTTGGTCAGTCGTCACCCACCCTCTGTGTCACCCTGGCTCTGCGGCTGCTCTGCTCCATCTTGGGCTCCTCACCCACCGGCACAGTCTCCGTCAGTCGACCCCCTCCCACCGTCGACTCCACCGTGGATCATCATCCCGGCTGGTCTCTGGAGCACCATCTGGCTCCTCCTGCTCCGGGCTCCTCCCTGGCTCCTTCATCCACTCCACCCTAGTTCCATGCTCCATGCTCCCTCCTGAACCCCCAACCTCCCCCAAACTCTCTTTCGGTGCGAGGACGCACCATTCCGGGAGGAGGCCAACTGTTACATTCATGGACTTTGAGTGTCCTGATTTGGTCATGTTCCTGTTCTTGTTTGGTTAATTGATTAATCCCCACCTGTTCTCCATTCCCCAGATTACCTCCCTTGTGTTTAAAGCCCTGTCTGTTTAGTTCCTCGATGTCTGCGATTATCAGTGTTACCCTGTTGATGTTCATTAAACTCCTCTTTTAATTTATTATCCTCCTCGTTTGTCTGATTCCTACGCCTGTATACACACCATTGTAATAATCATCTGATCATGGTTGTATTTCTCTATTAGTGCTGCTGGATTTTAGCAATGCGTTATACACTATTAACCACAACATTCTTTTGCATAGACTAAAAAACTTTATTGGCATTGGTGGAAGTGCATTAGCATGGTTCAAATCGTACTTGACTGCCATCAATTCATAGCAGTGAATGAAGAGGTATCATATCGATCACAACTGCAGTATGGAGTATCTCAAGGCTCAGTACTAGGGCCGTTACTCTTCACGCTTTACATGTTACCCTTGGGAGATATTATAAAGAACACTGTGTTCATTTTCACTGTTATGCTGATGATACTCAGCTCTATATTTCTTTGCAGCCCAGTGAAACATACCTATTTGAAAAACACCTGACAATTTACAAAACTCTTTCCAAAATTTGGATATAAATTGAGATCCCCTGTCAGAAGCCACGACTACCGGGAGGCCGAAAGACGTGATCTAGGACAGTGACTGCTGTCTCCTTGGCTGTCGGTAATTTGGGCAAGGGAATGAAATGTGCCGCCTTCGAGAACCGGTCCACTAAGCTCAAAACAACCGTTATGCCATTAGAGGGCGCGGGAGGGCGGTAACAAAATCTAGTGCGATGTGGGACCAGGGTCTCGAAGGGACAGACAGCGGTTGAAGGAGCCCATCAGGAGGTTGGTAAGATGACTTACCACTGGCGCAAACTGAGCAAGCCAAAACAAAATTGCGGTCTTCACGAGCCATAAGTGGCCACCAGAATCATTGTTTAACTAACCCATTAGTTCGACTTTTCCCTGGATGACAAGCAACGTTAGAGCAGTGACCCCACTGAATGACTTCGGACTTTAACTCCTCCGGCACAAATAAACGGTTCGGTGGACAACCGGGCGGAGGTGTTACCCCTTCTAAGGCCGTCTTGACCTTCGACTCGACCTCCCATATGAGTGCTGAGACCACTACTTTCTCAGGTAAAATACATTTGGGAGTCACCAGGCAGGCGGAGGGATCAAAAAGATGTGATAAAGAATCGGGTTTGACATTTTTGGAACCCGTGCGGTACGATAAAATAAAATCAAAGCGACCAAAATAAAGTGCCCACCAAGCCTGCCTGGAATTGAGTCTTTTGGCAGTTCTAATGTATTCTAAATTCTTATGATCGGTCCAAACAATGAAAGGTACCCCAGCCAGTGACGCCACTTCTCTAAAGCTAATTTGACGACCAACAATTCTCACTGTTACCAATATCATAATTGCGTTCAGCAGGAGATAAATGATGGAAAAAACGCGCAAGGATGTTCCTTATCGTCCGAGGCAGCACGTTGGGACAACACTGCTCCTACCACCACCTCTGATGTGTCAACCTCTACTATGAACTACCATGTGGGGTCAGGGGCCACAAGGATGCCCTAGGAAGGGAACAGACTGTGCATGGTATTAAAGGCGGTTTTCCATTCATACCCCTTCCTGATGCGGACCAAATGATAAGCATTACGTAAATACAATTTTGTGAATATGGATGCTAGCTGTAACCTCTCAAAAGCTGAAGACATATAATGGATAGGTGTTCTTTATTGTAATGTTGTTCAGCTCTCGGTAATCAATACAAGGTCGCAGAGAACCATCCTTCTTACCCACAAAAATGAATCCCGCCCCCGCTGTAGAAGAGGAAGGGCGGATGAACCCAGATGCCAAGGAATCAGAAATTTATTTCTCCATGGCTTCCCTCTCTGGAATAGAAAGAGAGTATAATTTGCCTTTAGGCAGAGACTTACCTGTCACTAAGTCTATGGCACAGTCGTAGGGATGATGCGGAGGAAGAGAAGCAGCACGGGACTTACTGAACACCTCCTTCAGGTCCAGATACTCTGCGGGCACGTTTGATAATACCATCTTCTGAAAGACAGAGACAGGGACAACAGGACAAGCAGAAACCAGACAAGACTCATGACAACTTTCACTCCACAATGTGACTGTGTTGGAACCCCAATCCACTCATGGATTATGTTTCATTAACCAGGGGTGACCTAAGACAATGGGAGCTATGGGGGAGTCCATGAGGAAAATGGATATGGTTTCACGATGATTGTCTGAAGTAAACAGAGTGATGGGTTCAGTGTAGTGGGTGACGTGAGGCAGTTCCTGGCCGTTGAGTGCGGTGACATGGATGGGAAGAGACAGAGGCAGGACAGGAATGTTCAGGTGACGTGCAAGGAGTGAGTTGATGAAATTACCTTCGGCTCCGGAGTCCAGAAGGGTGTGACAGTCGTGTGTGTGAGTCTCCCACCGCAGTTTCACCGGTAGGAGAGTCGATGATGTTGTTGAGGACTTCCCAGCGGAAATCCCACCCGATAGTAGCCTCATTTTTACTACTGGGCTGGCTTTTTTACCGGGCAGGAATAGATGGTATGTCCTGAGCCTCCGCAGTACAAACATAATCCTTGGGACCTCCGGCGCGCTCTCTCCCTCTGGGACAGCTGAGCTCTACCCACCTGCATGGGTTCGTGGTCGTCGACGGGACCGACCGCGTTCTCTCAACTCGAGCGGCCCCTTTCCGGAGAGATGGGATGGGGTGTAGGACTGGTCTGTCTACCCAGACGATTAATCCGGGCATCAACTCGCAGGGCTAGGTCAATGAGACCGTTGAGTGTGGGGGGCAGCTTGAGGAGGTAGATCTCCTTCTGAACATGGTTCCACTGGTACGCGGCCGACAGGGTGCGGAACTGGATGGAGTAATCTATGACAGAAGAGGACCAGGCCTGGGCCATTATTTTATGTTTTGCTTTTATGCGCACCAGTCGTCCGTGAGGGGCTGGTGTGCTGTTTTGTGTGTATTTTGAATAATTAAAGTGTTATTTGATTGTGCGCCGGTTCCTGCCTCCTTCTTTAGGACGACTATGGAGTTTTTATCATTACAATGACAATCCAAGATGGTGAAGGCGGTGAGTTATCGTGATGGTGGTGGAGAGTTGGCAGCAGGAGAGGATGGCACAGGAACTGCGGGGAATAGAGCCGAAGGTAAGTGGTGATGCTTGTGAAGGTGCGATGAGTGGATGAGGTTCCGGGGGAAGACATGGACATCCAAACGCCCAACGCTCTCACAAACACAAGACGTGAGACAAGCCATTACATAGTAAGAGAGTGATGAGTGACAGCTGTTGCTGATGACAATTAATGGAGACGCCCACAAGCTAATCAGTGCAGACGCAAAACACACAGACTTCACCACAAAGTGCAAAACCCAGAGATCACTGTTTACCAACCGTGACAAGTTTCAGAAACATAACCGATGTATTAAAATAAAATATCTGAACAATGTCTTGAAGTGTGACTCCAGGCTGTTAAAATTCTTAGAGAAATAATGCACTGCCGAAGTGGTAATGATGCCATGATCTCTTTTTCCATTCTCAAAAAAAATTACATTAGTTCCCAAACACTTCTATTGCCTATGTTCTTTTCCCAGTGTTTCTTTCTGTCTACTGCTCCTGTTTACTTTGTGCCTTGTTTGTCCTCATAGTTACCTTTGTTTGTTGCCATAGCTTCCCTTTTAGTTTCCATGTCAACCAATCACCTTCACCTGTCCCTTGCAAGCCCCTGGTTTTCTGGTGTTTTTCCATGTTCTTTTTCTTGTGTTGTCTTTAGTGGAACCTCTTTCTTGTTTCTTAAACTAAACACTCAAGTTCCATATACTTCACTTTCCACATTCCGTAGCTCAAATTAACGATTTTGATAATTATGCAGAACCATTGAGTAGACTCATTCTGTCTGAACATTAACTTTGCGCCTGTATGTTTACCATCCACACTGTGAAAAATAGGGCTCTCTTCTTATTTATTTACTTGTGTTCTTTGAGTGTTTGCCTGAGACTGAAATCTAGTACACATTTAATTGTCAAGGTTCCCAATTATTAGTCTAAGAGAATCACGTTTCCAAGTCAAATACTTTGCATTTACTTTAATAACAGTCAGGTGTGTTGAAACTAAACTCAGCAGGAATGAGGAAGCTGCTTCACAGACTCACACACAAACCTGTTTTACACACGTCACTCAAACACAGAACCAGGAAACAGAATCACGTGACTTCAGGGAAAGAGAAACTGAAGTGTAGTTGAGCTGTTGTGTGTTTGTGTCTGTGTTCATGCAGTAAAATGGCAGAAGCCAGATTTTCTCAGGATGAGTTCATGTGTCCGGTGTGTCTGGATCTGCTGAAGGATCCAGTGGCCATTCCCTGTGGACACAGTTACTGTAAGATCTGTATTACAGACTGCTGGGATCAGGAGGATCAGAAGAGAGTCTACAGCTGTCCTCAGTGCAGACAGACCTTCAGTCCAAGACCTGCTTTAGCTAAAAATACTATCTTGGCTGAAATGGTGGAGAAACTGAAGAAGACCAGACTCTCTGCTGACTGTGAGGCTGGAGCTGGAGATGTGCAGTGTGACGTCTGTACTGGAAGAAAATACAGAGCCGTCAAGTCCTGTCTGGTGTGTCTGGAGTCTTACTGTCAAACTCATTTTGAGCGGCACGAGGAGTTTCATTCACGTAAACCACACAAAGTGACTGAAGCCACTGGACGACTGCAGGAGATGATCTGCCGGAAACATGAGAAGATCCTCGAGGTTTTCTGCCGCACTGATCAGAAGTGTATATGTCTGCTGTGTACGATTATTGAACATAAAAACCATGACATTGTTCCAGCTGCAGACCAGAGGACAGAGAAACAGGTATTTAACACTAGACACTGATGAAATATTGGAAATTCGTTTCATACGTGTTTATATCTGCATCATATTAACAGCTCACAGCATTCACACGACACACAACAGCAGAAATGAATAGCAGCTGCAAGAAGAGTTTCACTTTCTCCTGAAAATGCACCGTAAACCTTTATTAACACTTTCTTTAAAAAAAAAGTCCTTAAGCAACATAAAATAATGAAAGGAGCTAGTCTTTGACAAAATAAACATCTGTCAATAAAAATAAAGCAAACTATACTACACAGCAGAAACATTGTCAGTGTGAAGCTCTACGTCTGTGTTAGTTTTGCTTTTCTAATGCTTGGAGCTGCGCTGTGAAATGGTCCTTAATCTTCATGTTGATTCGTGTGAGATGATTGTAACAGATCATCACTTCTGGAGTTTGAACCTACAGCCGTTGTTTATCAGTTGAGATACATAACCTTTAAACTGCCTCACCCTGTGTTTACTGGATTCATCTGTTCATGATGATTTAGTGTCAGTAGTTTTCTGTGAGATTGACGATCATCTGTTTGTCCTGCAGAAGCAGCTGAAGGAGACACAGAAGACGCTCCAGCAGAGAATCCAGCAGAGAGAGAAAGATCTCCAGCAGCTGAGAGAGACTGTGGAGTCTCATAAGGTGAGTCTGGAGAAGAAGAGAAGTTTGTCTCCGTCTCAGTTCAGACTCACTGAAGCTGAATCACTGTGTGTCCTAACAGCGCTCTGCACAGACAGCAGTGGAGGACAGTGAGAGGATCTTTACTGAGCTTATCCGCTCCATTGAGAGAAGCCGCTCTGAGCTGATACGACTGATCAGAGATCAGGAAAAGACTGCAGTGAGTCGAGCTGAAGAACGACTGGAGCGACTGGAGCAGGAGATCAATGATCTGAGGAGGAGAGACGCTGAGCTGGAGCAGCTTTCACACACACAGGATCACATCCAGTTCCTGCAGGTAACACACATCTAGAAGAACAGGATCATAGTGGACTTGAGCAGATCCTGCTGTGACAGAGACTCACAGAGAAACAGTTCATGAGTGTCTTATTATATAATCATCAGTCAGACTCTCATCTGATCATCTTCTTCTGAAAGAGACGCTGCTTACAAACAGCTTTCAGCTCTGGAAATCTCTTAGGAATCATTCCTCTCAGCTCTTTCTTCTGGAAGATGTATTTAGCTGCTAAACACCACTAAAACCACCAACAGTTCAAAACTTCACTAACATTTCAGCTTTTTACCTAATTTTTCCTTCTGATTTATTACACAATAGTGAAATCAGCCACTCCTCTAGTGCGAGTTTGATGGCCAACGATTCCCGGTTTCCGATGTCATAGTTCTGCTCCGCTGGGGTCAGATTCCTGGAATAGTGAACTAAAGGCTGGAGGCGTGGAGGCTCACCAAACAGCTGCAATAGCTCGGTGTATTCCCTGACACATCCGCAGCAGTTGATCTGAAACAGAAATCTCACCAGTAGCTGAGCTAAATACCTCTGAGAAGTGTTAGTGAAAGCATCAAATGAGTTATTTATTACACTATTGGCATTCCATATGTCCTTTGCCCATGACAAAGCAAGACCAGACAGTAGCGAAATCAGGAATGCTACCTTGGAGCACTCAGTAGGGAATTTCTGCGGTTGCATCTCGATGTGTAACGCCACTTGTAGACAGGAGGTTAGTGATATGATGAGGTTTAGACTTGAAACAAAGAGTATGGCTGGTGCGATCAGTGATAAAGGCAATTGTCCAGAGACAAACACTGAAGCAGGATGATGATGATGCTTGGAGGCAGATTATAGAGTCCAGGTCTAGGAAACTGTGGAGACAACAAAAGAGAACCACAGAAGGATCGTCTGGGTTTCTGCGAGCAGAATCTCTTCAGTGTAGTGAATGATAGACTGGACGCCAAAGTACTGAGGTGATGGTGTGTTTGTCCTGGGTTTGATTACTGAGTTCAGGTGCAGGTGATCAGTTCTCCGGCGATTGGGAGCAGGTGATGGTGATGATGGAGGTGGCTGTGACGGTGATGATTCCCTGACAATGTGATCATGTATTTTTTTTTGAATCATCAAATTATTTTGACAGATTAAAAGCACATCTTAAATCATTTATTAATCATTTGTTCATGTTTTTGCAGTACCCACTCGAAAGTAGAAACTATTCATAATTTGTAAATGTTTATAAACATCTACTATTGTTTTGTATCTTTGTTGGCTTTGCAATTTTAGCCACATTGCGCAGTTAGTTAGCTAGTGGTTAAGTGGTTAACTAAACGCTTGGTAAAGACGTATCTCACATTGTAATTTGGGGGCAAAACGTTTTTATCACCTCAACACTTATATTACTTTAAGTGTTGAGGTCATAAGAGCTTCTTATATTGTTCATACATGCCACATAATAAATAAAAAAAACTTTGTATATTATTCACTGATACCTACACGAGGTACTCTATAGATACTCTGTTATTACAAAACATTACTCTGTAAATTCTGTTTACTTCTGCTGTAAATCTGTGATCTAAAGTGTTTCTGTGTTTTCTGTAGAGTTTCCAGTTTCTCTCAGCTCCTCCTGAATCTACAGACGTAAATGATGATCTCTTCAGTTCTCTCTTCTCTTCTGATGCTCTGAGAGAATCTGTCCATCAGCTGAGAGACAAACTGGAGGATTTCTGTAAAGAGCAGCTCAAGAAGATCTCAGACAGAGGTAAAGTCCTGGAGATTCATCTGCTCTCAGAAACCAGTCCATCATCATCTCATATCATGGAGAACATCATATTAGAAATGTGTTAGGAATAGATACAGGATCATGAGAATCACACTGTTCATGTCTGTTGATTTCCACAGTCACATTCACCAACATTGATCTCTGGACCAGGAAGGACTTCCTACAATGTAAGTCAGTAAGAAAACCAGCAGAAAAACTCATGAGTGTGTTCATATTCCTCCTGTAGAAGGAGAAAGAAGAGTTTATAACTGATGATGTAGATGATGATGTGCACAGATACTGAGACACTGATGATACACTGAACATGAAGAGATCAAACAGATTCATAATTCCTGATTCTGATGTGTTTTATCTCCATCAGATTCCCATCAGTTCACTCTGGATCTGAACACAGCACATAAACTCCTCCGTCTGTCTGAGAACAACAGAGTGATTACATACACTAAAACAGTTCAGCCGTATCCTGATCACTCAGACAGATTTAATGGTTGGTATCAGGTGTTGTGTAGAGAGAGTGTGTGTGGACGCTGTTACTGGGAGATTGAGTGGAGTGGAGATAAAGGTGTGTGTATATCAGTGTCATATAAGAGCATCAGCAGGAAGGGAGCGGGTGTTGAGTGTGGGTTTGGATGGAATGATCAGTCCTGGAGTTTGTACTGCTCTCCCTCCAGATACTCATTCACACACAATAACATACAGACTGTTCTCTCTGTGAAGTCCATCATCAGGAGAACAGGAGTGTGTAGTGATGATGATGATGATGTCAGGAGAATAGGAGTGTTTGTGGATCACAGAGCAGGAACTCTGTCCTTCTACAGCGTCTCTGACACAATGAGCCTCATCCACACAGTCCAGACCACATTCACTCAGACGCTCTATCCTGGGTTTACGGTTTATTACGGATCATCAGTGAAACTGTGTTGATGAATCAGAATAGATATTATTATCATAATGGCCTTTCAATTCAAAAGATCTCACAGTGAATAAATAAATGTCATTATTAACCTCATGTAGCTCCGGCCCTTTCCAGCGTTTGTGTTCTTCTGTATTCTGCTGTTTTTATTCTCATGCATTTAAATGTTAAACATTCATTTCATTGTTCATTTGTTTTAAATTTTAAGTTACAGCATGTTAAATAATTAGTGTTAAAATTACAATTTTAAACTCTTCAAGCTTGTTTATTCAATGTGATTTCATGCGTTCAAGGAAAATAGTCTTGTTCTTTTTGAACTTCATTTGTCTCCCCACATTATTAAAATGCTTATTATATAGAGCTTATAATATGACAAAACTAAGTGAATTCATATTGTGTAAATGTAAATTATTAAGTTGGCTTGAAAAAGCCAACTTACTGATCTACTATTTAATCTTATTAAGTTGGCTTGAAAAAGCCAACTTACTGATCTACTATTTAATCTTATTATTATTATTATTCTTCTGAGCCAAATTTTAAACACTATCTCCTCCTAGAGCTTTCAAGCTAGAACCACCAAACTCGGGTCAGACCTTCAGACTGGTCTGACTCGGGTTGCTATATCTTTTCTAACTGATTCTGCTTATGGTTTTCGTAAACCAGACTACCAAAACCACCTTAAATCCCATAGACTTTCATTGCGGGGGTACAAACTTTTGAAAAATAAGGCTTATAATATATTTAAGCTGTCTACTACCAGGGCAAACCTTAAAAACTCTCTACTGAGAATACAGCTAAAACCAGCCTAAGCTGATCAGTTGTTTTGGCTAGTCTCCCAAACTGGTTTTTAAGTGGTTTTGACCACTCTCACGCTGGTCTTAGCTGGGTTTTAGCTGGTTTTTACTGAATCCACTGTTTTTAGCTGGTTTTTGCCAGATTCGCATAGAAACATGCTAACAACATGCTAGTTACTCACTAATCAGACTAGAAACATACTTCTAACAAGTTTTAAAGTGGTTTTGGCCACTGTCACGCTGGCCTTAGCTGGTCTTAGCTGGTTTTAGGTGGTTTTCTTTACTGAATCAACTGGTTTTAGCTAGATAATCATAGAAACATGTTAATACCATGTTAGTAACTTGCTAATCAGACTAGAAACATACTTCTAACATGGTTTAAAGTGGTTTTGGCCACTGTCAAGCTGGCTTTAGCTGGTCTTAGCTGGTTTTAGGTGGTTTTCTTTACTGAATCAACTGGTTTTAGCTAGATTATCATAGAAACATGTTAACAACATGTTAGTAACTTGATAATCAGACTAGAAACATACTTCTAACATGGTTTAAAGTGGTTTTGGCCACTGTCAAGCTGGCTTTAGCTGGTCTTAGCTGGTTTTAGGTGGTTTTCTTTACTGAATCAACTGGTTTTAACTAGATTATCATAGAAACATGTTAATAACATGCTAGTAACTTGCTAATCAGACTAGAAACATACTTCTAACATGGTTTAAAGTGGTTTTGGCCACTGTCAAGCTGGTCTTAGCTGGTTTCTAACTGAATCAACTGGTTTTAGCTCGATTATCATAGAAACATGTTAACAACATGTTAGTAACTTGATAATCATGTCAAAAACATGCTTTTAACATGGTTTTAAAGTAGTTTTGGCCACTGTCACGCTGGTCTTAGCTGGTTTCTAACTGAATCAACTGGTTTTACCTGGATTAGCATAGAAACATGTTAGTCACTTGCTAGCCATGCTAGCCACATGCTAGTCACATTTTAATCATGCTAGCAACATGCTAGTTGTATACTAATCATTCTAAAAACATGCTAGAGACATACTAGCAACATGCTAATCATGCTACAAACATGCTAACGACATGCTAGTCACTTGCTAATCATGTTAATAAAATGCTAGCAACATGAAAATCATGCTAGAGACATGCTAGCCACATGCTTATCATGCTACTAAAATGTTAACAACATGCTAATCATGCTACAAACATGCTAGCAACATGCTAATCATGCTAGAAACATGCTAACAACATGCTAGAGACATGCTAGCCACATGCTAATCATGCTAGAAACATGTTAGCAACATGCTAATCATGCTACAAACATGCTAGCAACATGCTAATCATGCTAGCAAAATGTTAGCGACATGCTAGCAACATGCTAATCATGCTAGAAACATGCTAACAACATGCTAGAGACATGCTAGCCACATGCTAATCATGCTACTAAAATGTTAACAACATGCTAATCATGCTACAAACATGCTAGCAACATGCTAATCATGCTAGCAAAATGTTAGCGACATGCTAGCAACATGCTAATCATGCTAGAAACATGCTAACAACATGCTAGAGACATGCTAGCCACATGCTAATCATGCTAGAAACATGTTAGCGACATGCTAGCAACATGCTAATCATGCTAGAAACATGCTAACAACATGCTAGAGACATGCTAGCCACATGCTAATCATGCTAGAAACATGTTAGCAACATGCTAATCATGCTACAAACATGCTAGCAACATGCTAATCATGCTAGCAAAATGTTAGCGACATGTTAGCAACATGCTAATCATGCTAGAAACATGCTAAAAACATGCTAGAGACATGCTAGCCACATGCTAATCATGCTACTAAAATGTTAACAACATGCTAATCATGCTACAAACATGCTAGCAACATGCTAATCATGCTAGCAAAATGTTAGCGACATGCTAGCAACATGCTAATCATGCTAGAAACATGCTAACAACATGCTAGAGACATGCTAGCCACATGCTAATCATGCTAGAAACATGTTAGCAACATGCTAATCATGCTACACACATGCTAGCAACATGCTAATCATGCTAGCAAAATGTTAGCGACATGCTAGCCACATGCTAATCATGCTAGAAACATGCTAGCAACATGCTAATCATGCTAGAAACATGCTAGCAACATGCTAATCATGCTAGCAAAATGTTAGTTACATGCTAACAACATGCTAATCATGCTACAAAAATGCTAGCAACATGCTAGCAACATGCTAATCATACTAGAAACATGTAGGCAAAATGCTAATAATGCTACAAACATGCTAGCGAAATGCTAGCAACATGCTAATCATGCTACAAACATATTAGCAACATGCTAATCATGCTAACAAAATGCTAGCAAAATGCTAATCATGCTACAAACATGCTAGTGGAATGCTAGCAACATGCTAATCATGCTAGCAAAATGCTAGCAAAATGCTAATCATGCTACAAACATGCTAACGACATGCTAGTCACTTGCTAATCATGTTAATAAAATGCTAGCAACATGAAAATCATGCTAGAAACATGTTAGCCACATGCTAATCATGCTACTAAAATGTTAACAACATGCTAATCATGCTACAAACATGCTAGCAACATGCTAATCATGCTAGCAAAATGTTAGCGACATACTAGCAACATGCTAATCATGCTCGAAACATGCTAACAACATGCTAGCCACATGCTAATCATGCTAGAAACATGTTAGCAACATGCTAATCATGCTACAAACATGCTAGCAACATGCTAATCATGCTAGCAAAATGTTAGCGACATGCTAGCAACATGCTAATCATGCTAGAAACATGCTAGTCACATGCTAGAAACATGCTAGCAAAATGCTAATCATGCTAAAATCATGCTCTCAACATGCTAGAAACATGTTAACAACTTTGCTAATCATGCTAACGACATGGTAGTCACTTGCTTATAATGCTAGTAATATGTTAATCACTTTCTTTTTTAAACTTCTTAACTTTTCAAACTTTTACATTTTTAAAACTTTTTAAGCTTTTCAAACTTTCTACATTTTTCTAACTTTCTGGCCAGGCTTTTTCAAGCCAACTTAAAGTTTGAAAACAAACTTTACTATCTAGTTATTATTAAGTTGGCTTGAAAAAGCCAACTTACTGATCTACTATTTAATCTTATTATTATTATTATTCTTCTGAGCCAAATTTTAAACACTATCTCCTCCTAGAGCTTTCAAGCTAGAACCACCAAACTCGGGTCAGACCTTCAGACTGGTCTGACTCGGGTTGCTATATCTTTTCTAACTGATTCTGCTTATGGTTTTCGTAAACCAGACTACCAAAACCACCTTAAATCCCATAGACTTTCATTGCGGGGGTACAAACTTTTGAAAAATAAGGCTTATAATATATTTAAGCTGTCTACTACCAGGGCAAACCTTAAAAACTCTCTACTGAGAATACAGCTAAAACCAGCCTAAGCTGATCAGTTGTTTTGGCTAGTCTCCCAAACTGGTTTTTAAGTGGTTTTGACCACTCTCACGCTGGTCTTAGCTGGGTTTTAGCTGGTTTTTACTGAATCCACTGTTTTTAGCTGGTTTTTGCCAGATTCGCATAGAAACATGCTAACAACATGCTAGTTACTCACTAATCAGACTAGAAACATACTTCTAACAAGTTTTAAAGTGGTTTTGGCCACTGTCACGCTGGCCTTAGCTGGTCTTAGCTGGTTTTAGGTGGTTTTCTTTACTGAATCAACTGGTTTTAGCTAGATTATCATAGAAACATGTTAATACCATGTTAGTAACTTGCTAATCAGACTAGAAACATACTTCTAACATGGTTTAAAGTGGTTTTGGCCACTGTCAAGCTGGCTTTAGCTGGTCTTAGCTGGTTTAAGGTGGTTTTCTTTAATGAATCAACTGGTTTTAGCTAGATTATCATAAAAACATATTAACAACATGTTAGTAACTTGATAATCAGACTAGAAACATACTTCTAACATGGTTTAAAGTGGTTTTGGCCACTGTCAAGCTAGCTTTAGCTGGTCTTAGCTGGTTTTAGGTGGTTTTCTTTACTGAATCAACTGGTTTTAACTAGATTATCATAGAAACATGTTAATAACATGCTAGTAACTTGCTAATCAGACTAGAAACATACTTCTAACATGGTTTAAAGTGGTTTTGGCCACTGTCAAGCTGGTCTTAGCTGGTTTCTAACTGAATCAACTGGTTTTAGCTCGATTATCATAGAAACATGTTAACAACATGTTAGTAACTTGATAATCATGTCAAAAACATGCTTTTAACATGGTTTTAAAGTAGTTTTGGCCACTGTCACGCTGGTCTTAGCTGGTTTCTAACTGAATCAACTGGTTTTACCTGGATTAGCATAAAAAACATGTTAGTCACTTGCTAGCCATGCTAGCCACATGCTAGTCACATTTTAATCATGCTAGCAACATGCTAGTTGTATACTAATCATTCTAAAAACATGCTAGAGACATACTAGCAACATGTTAATCATGCTACAAACATGCTAACGACATGCTAGTCACTTGCTAATCATGTTAATAAAATGCTAGCAACATGAAAATCATGCTAGAGACATGCTAGCCACATGCTAATCATGCTACTAAAATGTTAACAACATGCTAATCATGCTACAAACATGCTAGCAACATGCTAATCATGCTAGCAAAATGTTAGCGACATGCTAGCAACATGCTAATCATGCTAGAAACATGCTAACAACATGCTAGAGACATGCTAGCCACATGCTAATCATGCTAGAAACATGTTAGCAACATGCTAATCATGCTACAAACATGCTAGCAACATGCTAATCATGCTAGCAAAATGTTAGCGACATGCTAGCAACATGCTAATCATGCTAGAAACATGCTAACAACATGCTAGAGACATGCTAGCCACATGCTAATCATGCTACTAAAATGTTAACAACATGCTAATCATGCTACAAACATGCTAGCAACATGCTAATCATGCTAGCAAAATATTAGCGACATGCTAGCAACATGCTAATCATGCTAGAAACATGCTAACAACATGCTAGAGACATGCTAGCCACATGCTAATCATGCTAGAAACATGTTAGCAACATGCTAATCATGCTACAAACATGCTAGCAACATGCTAATCATGCTAGCAAAATGTTAGCGACATGCTAACAACATGCTAATCATGCTAGAAACATGCTAACAACATGCTAGCCACATGCTAATCATGCTAGAAACATGCTAGCAACATGCTAATCATGCTAGAAACATGCTAGCAACATGCTAATCATGCTAGCAAAATGTTAGTTACATGCTAACAACATGCTAATCATGCTACAAAAATGCTAGCAACATGCTAGCAACATGCTAATCATACTAGAAACATGTTAGCAAAATGCTAATAATGCTACAAACATGCTAGCGACATGCTAGCAACATGCTAATCATGCTACAAACATATTAGCAACATGCTAATCATGCTAACAAAATGCTAGCGAAATGTTAACAACATGCTAATCATTCTACAAACATGCTAGTGGAATGCTAGCAACATGTTAATCATGCTAGCAACATGCTAGCAAAATGCTAATCATGCTACAAACATGCTAACGACATGTTAGTCACTTGCTAATCATGTTAATAAAATGCTAGCAACATGAAAATCATGCTAGAGACATGCTAGCCACATGCTAATCATGCTACTAAAATGTTAACAACATGCTAATCATGCTACAAACATGCCAGCAACATGCTAATCATGCTAGCAAAATGTTAGCGACATACTAGCAACATGCTAATCATGCTCGAAACATGCTAACAACATGCTAGCCACATGCTAATCATGCTAGAAACATGTTAGCAACATGCTAATCATGCTACAAACATGCTAGCAACATGCTAATCATGCTAGCAAAATGTTAGCGACATGCTAGCAACATGCTAATCATGCTAGAAACATGCTAGTCACATGCTAGAAACATGCTAGCAAAATGCTAATCATGCTAAAATCATGCTCTCAACATGCTAGAAACATGTTAACAACTTTGCTAATCATGCTAACGACATGGTAGTCACTTGCTTATAATGCTAGTAATATGTTAATCACTTTCTTTTTTAAACTTCTTAACTTTTCAAACTTTTACATTTTTCAAACTTTTTAAGCTTTTCAAACTTTCTACATTTTTCTAACTTTCTGGCCAGGCTTTTTCAAGCCAACTTAAAGTTTGAAAACAAACTTTACTATCTAGTTAAGTTGGCTTGAGAAAGCCAACTTACTGATATTCTATTTAAACTTATTAAGTTGGCTTGAGAAAGCCAACTTACTGATATTCTATTTAAACTTATTATTATTATTATTATTCTTCTGAGACTAAAATTATCAACTCTAACTCCTCCTAGAGCTTTAACTCTACAGACTCCAAACTCGGACCAGCTCTTCAGACTGATGTCGCCGGGTGTGCTATATCTTTTCTAACTGATCGGACTTATACTTTTCATAAAACTGAAGATTAAAAATCATAAAAATCCCATAGACTTGCATTGAAAAGCCTCTGCTCATCTGAACATTCCGTGAACTCCAACTGTCAAAAATTCAAATCTAAACACACTGAAGCCCATTAGACTCAATCAGACTAACCTATGTACTATTACTAACCCATTCAAACTCATTCAAACTCATCTATCTATCTATATTCAAACTCTATCTATCTATCTATCTATCTATCTATCTATCTATCTATCTATCTATCTATCTATCTATCTATCTATCAAACTCATCTATCTATATTAAAACTAATCTATCTATCTATCTATAATCAAACTCATCTATCTATAATCAAACTCATCTATCTATCTATCTATCTATATTCAAACTCATCTATCTATCTATATTAAAACTAATCTATCTATCTATCTATCTATATATCTATCTATCTATCTATCAAACTTATCTATCTATATTAAAACTAATCTATCTATCTATCTATCTATCTATCTATCTATCTATCTATCTATCTATCTATCTATCATCAAACTCATCTATCTATCTATCTATCTATCTATCTATCTATCTATCTATCTATCTATCTATCTATCTATCTATCTATCTTTTCAAACTTATCTATCTATCTATCTATCCTAACAACATGCTAGTCATGCTAAAAATCATGCTAGCAACATGCTAGTCGCATGCTAATCATGCTAAAATCATGCTAGCAACATGCTAATCATGCTAAAATCATGCTAGTCGCATGCTAATCATGCTAAAATCATGCTAAAATCATGCTAGCAACATGCTAATCATGCTAAAATCATGCTAACAACATGCTAATCGCCTGCTAATCATGCTAAAATCATGCTAGCAACATGCTAATCATGCTAAAATCATGCTAGCAACATGCTAGTCGCATGCTAATCATGCTAAAATCATGCTAGCAACATGCTAATCATGCTAAAATCATGCTAGCAACATGCTAGTCGCATGCTAATCATGCTAAAATCATGCTAGCAACATGGTAATCATGCTAAAATCATGCTAGCAACATGCTAGTCGCATGCTAGTCATGCTAGAGACATGCTAGCAACATGCTAATCATGCTAAAATCATGCTAGCAACATGATAGTCGCATGCTAATCATGCTAAAATCATGCTAGCAACATGCTAATCATGCTAAAATCATGCTAGCAACATGCTAGTCGCATGCTAATCATGCTAAAATCATGCTAGCAACATGCTAGTCGCATGCTAATCATGCTAAAATCATGCTAGCAACATGCTAATCATGCTAAAATCATGCTAGCAACATGCTAGTCGCATGCTAATCATGATAAAATCATGCTAGCAACATGCTAGTCGCATGCTAATCATGCTAAAATCATGCTAGCAACATGCTAATCATGCTAAAATCATGCTAGCAACATGCTAGTCGCATGCTAATCATGCTAAAATCATGCTAGCAACATGCTAATCATGCTAAAATCATGCTAGCAACATGTTAGTCGCATGCTAATCATGCTAAAATCATGCTAGCAACATGCTAGTCGCATGCTAATCATGCTAAAATCATGCTAGCAACATGCTAATCATGCTAAAATCATGCTAGCAACATGCTAGCAACATGCTAGCAACATGCTAGCAACATGCTAATCATGCTAAAATCATGCTAGCAACATGCTAATCATGCTAAAATCATGCTAGCAACATGCTAGTCGCATGCTAATCATGCTAAAATCATGCTAGCAACATGTTAGTCGCATGCTAATCATGCTAAAATCATGCTAGCAACAAATGCTAGTCGCTAGTCGCATGCTAATCATGCTAAAATCATGCTAGCAACATGCTAGTCGCTAGTCGCATGCTAATCATGCTAAAATCATGCTAGCAACATGGTAATGTTAGATGTTTATCTCTCTATCCATCTATATTAAAACTAATCTATCTATCTATCTATCTATCTATCTTCAAACACTATCTTCAAACTCTATCTATCTACCTATCTATCTTCAAACTTTATCTATCTATCTATCTATATTCAAACTCCTATCTATCTATCTATCTATCTTCAAACTCTATCTATCTATCTATCTCAGACTGAAAACCGTCAAACTTAAAACTTCTTAAACTTTTCAAACTTTTCAAACTTTTCAGACTTTCTGGTCAGGCTTTCTCAAGCCAACTTAAAGTTTGTCTTGACGAACTTTTTTATCTAGTTATTATTATTATTCTTCTGAGACAAAATTATCAACTCTAACTCCTCCTAGAGCTTTAACTCTACAGACTCCAAACTCGGACCAGCTCTTCAGACTAATCTCGCCGGGTGTGCTATATCTTTTCTAACTGATCGGACTTATACTTTTCATAAAACTGAAGATTAAAAATCATAAAAATCCCATAGACTTGCATTGAAAAGCCTCTGCTCATCTGAACATTCCGTGAACTCCAACTGTCAAAAATTCAAATCTAAACACACTGAAGCCCATTAGACTCAATCAGACTAACCTATGTACTATTACTAACCCATTCAAACTCATTCAAACTCATCTATCTATCTATATTCAAACTCTATCTATCTATCTATCTATCTATCTATCTATCTATCTATCTATCTATCTATCTATCTATCTATCTATCAAACTCATCTATCTATATTAAAACTAATCTATCTATCTATCTATAATCAAACTCATCTATCTATAATCAAACTCATCTATCTATCTATCTATCTATATTCAAACTCATCTATCTATCTATATTCAAACTCATCTATCTATCTATATTAAAACTAATCTATCTATCTATCTATCTATCTATCTATCTATCTATCTATCTATCTATCTATCTATCTATCTATCTATCATCAAACTCATCTATCTATCTATCTATCTATCTATCTATCTATCTATCTATCTATCTATCTATCTATCTATCTATCTATCTATATTCAAACTCATCTATCTATCTATCTATATTCAAACTCATCTATCTATCTATATTAAAACTAATCTATCTATCTATCTATCTATCTATCTATCTATCTATTCAAACTTATCTATCTATCTATCTATCTATCTATCTATCTATCTATCTATCTATCTATCTATCTATCTATCCTAACAACATGCTAGTCATGCTAAAAATCATGCTAGCAACATGCTAGTCTCATGCTAATCATGCTAAAATCATGCTAGCAACATGCTAATCATGCTAAAATCATGCTAGTCGCATGCTAATCATGCTAAAATCATGCTAGCAACATGCTAATCATGCTAAAATCATGCTAACAACATGCTAGTCGCCTGCTATTCATGCTAAAATCATGCTAGCAACATGCTAATCATGCTAAAATCATGCTAGCAATATGCTAGTCGCATGCTAATCATGCTAAAATCATGCTAGCAACGTGCTAGTCATGCTAAAAATCATGCTAGCAACATGCTAGTCGCATGCTAATCATGCTAAAATCATGCTAGCAACATGCTAATCATGCTAAAATCATGCTAGCAACATGCTAATCATGCTAAAATCATGCTAGCAACATGCTAGTCGCATGCTAATCATGCTAAAATCATGCTAGCAACATGCTAATCATGCTAAAATCATGCTAGCAACATGCTAATCATGTTAAAATCATGCTAGCAACATGCTAGTAGCATGCTAATCATGCTAAAATCATGCTAGCAGCATGCTAGTCATGCTAAAAATCATGCTAGAAACATGCTAGTCGCATGCTAATCATGCTAAAATCATGCTAGCAACATGCTAATCATGCTAAAATCATGCTAGCAACATGCTAATCATGCTAAAATCATGCTAGCAACATGCTAGTCGCATGCTAATCATGCTAAAATCATGCTAGCAACATGCTAATCATGCTAAAATCATGCTAGCAACATGCTAATCATGCTAAAATCATGCTAGCAACATGCTAGTCGCATGCTAATCATGCTAAAATCATGCTAGCAACATGCTAGTCATGCTAAAAATCATGCTAGCAACATGCTAGTCGCATGCTAATCATGCTAAAATCATGCTAGCAACATGCTAATCATGCTAAAATCATGCTAGCAACATGCTAATCATGCTACAATCATGCTAGCAACATGCTAGTCGCATGCTAATCATGCTAAAATCATGCTAGCAACATGCTAATCATGCTAAAATCATGCTAGCAAAATGCTAGTTGCCTGCTAATCATGCTAAAATCATGCTAGCAACATGCTAATCATGCTAAAATCATGCTAGCAACATGCTTGTCGCATGCTAATCATGCTAAAATCATGCTAGCAACATGCTAATCATGCTAAAATCATGCTAGCAACATGCTAATCATGCTAAAATCATGCTAGCAACATGCTAGTCGCATGCTAATCATGCTAAAATCATGCTAGCAACATGCTAATCATGCTAGAATCATGCTAGTCGCATGCTAATCATGCTAAAATCATGTTAGCAACATGCTAGTCGCATGCTAATCATGCTAAAATCATGCTAGCAACATGCTATATTAAACCTAATCTATCTATCTAAATCTATCTTTCTATCTATCTATATTAAAACTAATCTTTCTATCTATCTTATGGTTGTATCTATCTATCTTCTGACTGTATCTATCTATCCATCTATCTATCTATCTATATTAAAACTAATCTATCTATCTATCTATATTAAAACTAATCTATCTATCTATCCATCTATATTAAAACTAATCTATCTCTCTATCCATCTATATTAAAACTAATCTATCTATCTATCTATCTGTCTATCTATCTATCTATCTTCAAACACTATCTTCAAACTCTATCTATCTACTTATCTATCTTCAAACTTTATCTATCTATCTATCTATATTCAAACTCTATCTATCTATCTATCTATCGTCAAACTCTATCTATCTATCTATCTCAGACTGAAAACCGTCAAACTTAAAACTTTTTAAACTTCTTAAACTTTTCAAACTTTTCAAACTTTTCAGACTTTCCGGTCAGGCTTTCTCAAGCCAACTTAAAGTTTGTCTTGACGAACTTTTTTATCTAGTTATTATTATTATTCTTCTGAGCCAAATTTTAAACACTATCTCCTCCTAGAGCTTTCAAGCTAGAACCACCAAACTCGGGTCAGACCTTCAGACTGGTCTGACTCGGGTTGCTATATCTTTTCTAACTGATTCTGCTTATGGTTTTCGTAAACCAGACTACCAAAACCACCTTAAATCCCATAGACTTTCATTGCGGGGGTACAAACTTTTGAAAAATAAGGCTTATAATATATTTAAGCTGTCTACTACCAGGGCAAACCTTAAAAACTCTCTACTGAGAATACAGCTAAAACCAGCCTAAGCTGATAAGTTGTTTTGGCTAGTCTCCCAAACTGGTTTTTAAGTGGTTTTGACCACTCTCACGCTGGTCTTAGCTGGGTTTTAGCTGGTTTTTACTGAATCCACTGTTTTTAGCTGGTTTTTGCCAGATTCGCATAGAAACATGCTAACAACATGCTAGTTACTCACTAATCAGACTAGAAACATACTTCTAACAAGTTTTAAAGTGGTTTTGGCCACTGTCACGCTGGCCTTAGCTGGTCTTAGCTGGTTTTAGGTGGTTTTCTTTACTGAATCAACTGGTTTTAGCTAGATTATCATAGAAACATGTTAATACCATGGTAGTAACTTGCTAATCAGACTAGAAACATACTTCTAACATGGTTTAAAGTGGTTTTGGCCACTGTCAAGCTGGCTTTAGCTGGTCTTAGCTGGTTTAAGGTGGTTTTCTTTAATGAATCAACTGGTTTTAGCTAGATTATCATAAAAACATATTAACAACATGTTAGTAATTTGCTAATCAGTCTAGAAACATACTTCTAACATGGTTTAAAGTGGTTTTGGCCACTGTCAAGCTGGCTTTAGCTGGTCTTAGCTGGTTTTAGGTGGTTTTCTTTACTGAATCAACTGGTTTTAGCTAGATAATCATAGAAACATGTTAACAACATGTTAGTAACTTGATAATCAGACTAGAAACATACTTCTAACATGGTTTAAAGTGGTTTTGGCCACTGTCAAGCTGGCTTTAGCTGGTCTTAGCTGGTTTAAGGTGGTTTTCTTTACTGAATCAACTGGTTTTAACTAGATTATCATAGAAACATGTTAATAACATGCTAGTAACTTGCTAATCAGACTAGAAACATACTTCTAACATGGTTTAAAGTGGTTTTGGCCACTGTCAAGCTGGCTTTAGCTGGTCTTAGCTGGTTTTAGGTGGTTTTCTTTACTGAATCAACTGGTTTTAACTAGATTATCATAGAAACATGTTAATAACATGCTA
The DNA here is from genome assembly GCF_003368295.1 of Carassius auratus. Lineage (NCBI taxonomy): Eukaryota > Metazoa > Chordata > Actinopteri > Cypriniformes > Cyprinidae > Carassius > Carassius auratus. The sequence continues at coordinate 31,384 of NW_020525280.1, forward strand.
GTAACTTGCTAATCAGACTAGAAACATACTTCTAACATGGTTTAAAGTGGTTTTGGCCACTGTCAAGCTGGTCTTAGCTGGTTTCTAACTGAATCAACTGGTTTTAGCTCGATTATCATAGAAACATGTTAACAACATGTTAGTAACTTGATAATCATGTCAAAAACATGCTTTTAACATGGTTTTAAAGTAGTTTTGGCCACTGTCACGCTGGTCTTAGCTGGTTTCTAACTGAATCAACTGGTTTTACCTGGATTAGCATATAAACATGTTAGTCACTTGCTAGCCATGCTAGCCACATGCTAGTCACATTTTAATCATGCTAGCAACATGCTAGTTGTATACTAATCATTCTAAAAACATGCTAGAGACATACTAGCAACATGCTAATCATGCTACAAACATGCTAACGACATGCTAGTCACTTGCTAATCATGTTAATAAAATGCTAGCAACATGAAAATCATGCTAGAGACATGCTAGCCACATGCTTATCATGCTACTAAAATGTTAACAACATGCTAATCATGCTACAAACATGCTAGCAACATGCTAATCATGCTAGCAAAATGTTAGCGACATGCTAGCAACATGCTAATCATGCTACAAACATGCTAACAACATGCTAGAGACATGCTAGCCACATGCTAATCATGCTAGAAAACATGTTAGCAACATGCTAATCATGCTACAAACATGCTAGCAACATGCTAATCATGCTAGCAAAATGTTAGCGACATGCTAGCAAACATGCTAATCATGCTAGAAACATGCTAACAACATGCTAGAGACATGCTAGCCACATGCTAATCATGCTACTAAAATGTTAACAACATGCTAATCATGCTACAAACATGCTAGCAACATGCTAATCATGCTAGCAAAATGTTAGCGACATGCTAGCAACATGCTAATCATGCTAGAAACATGCTAACAACATGCTAGAGACATGCTAGCCACATGCTAATCATGCTAGAAACATGTTAGCAACATGCTAATCATGCTACAAACATGCTAGCAACATGCTAATCATGCTAGCAAAATGTTAGCGACATGCTAGCAACATGCTAATCATGCTAGAAACATGCTAACAACATGCTAGCCACATGCTAATCATGCTAGAAACATGCTAACAACATGCTAGAGACATGCTAGCCACATGCTAATCATGCTAGAAACATGTTAGCAACATGCTAATCATGCTACAAACATGCTAGCAACATGCTAATCATGCTAGCAAAATGTTAGCGACATGCTAGCAACATGCTAATCATGCTAGAAACATGCTAACAACATGCTAGCCACATGCTAATCATGCTATAAACATGCTAGCAACATGCTAATCATGCTAGAAACATGCTAGCAACATGCTAATCATGCTACAAAAATGCTAGCAACATGCTAGCAACATGCTAATCATACTAGAAACATGTTAGCAAAATGCTAATAATGCTACAAACATGCTAGCGACATGCTAGCAACATGCTAATCATGCTACAAACATATTAGCAACATGCTAATCATGCTAACAAAATGCTAGCAAAATGCTAATCATGCTACAAACATGCTAGCAAAATGCTAGCAAAATGCTAATCATGCTACAAACATGCTAACGACATGCTAGTCACTTGCTAATCATGTTAATAAAATGCTAGCAACATGAAAATCATGCTAGAAACATGTTAGCCACATGCTAATCATGCTACTAAAATGTTAACAACATGCTAATCATGCTACAAACATGCTAGCAACATGCTAATCATGCTACAAAAATGCTAGCAACATGCTAGCAACATGCTAATCATACTAGAAACATGTTAGCAAAATGCTAATAATGCTACAAACATGCTAGCGACATGCTAGCAACATGCTAATCATGCTACAAACATATTAGCAACATGCTAATCATGCTAACAAAATGCTAGCAAAATGCTAATCATGCTACAAACATGCTAGTGGAATGCTAGCAACATGCTAATCATGCTAGCAAAATTCTAGCAAAATGCTAATCATGCTACAAACATGCTAACGACATGCTAGTCACTTGCTAATCATGTTAATAAAATGCTAGCAACATGAAAATCATGCTAGAAACATGTTAGCCACATGCTAATCATGCTACTAAAATGTTAACAACATGCTAATCATGCTACAAACATGCTAGCAACATGCTAATCATGCTAGCAAAATGTTAGCGACATACTAGCAACATGCTAATCATGCTCGAAACATGCTAACAACATGCTAGCCACATGCTAATCATGCTAGAAACATGTTAGCAACATGCTAATCATGCTACAAACATGCTAGCAACATGCTAATCATGCTAGCAAAATGTTAGCGACATGCTAGCAACATGCTAATCATGCTAGAAACATGCTAGTCACATGCTAGAAACATGCTAGCAAAATGCTAATCATGCTAAAATCATGCTCTCAACATGCTAGAAACATGTTAACAACTTTGCTAATCATGCTAACGACATGGTAGTCACTTGCTTATAATGCTAGTAATATGTTAATCACTTTCTTTTTTAAACTTCTTAACTTTTCAAACTTTTACATTTTTAAAACTTTTTAAGCTTTTCAAACTTTCTACATTTTTCTAACTTTCTGGCCAGGCTTTTTCAAGCCAACTTAAAGTTTGAAAACAAACTTTACTATCTAGTTGACAAGTGTAATTTAACAAAAATTAATATTATGTGGCATATAACATAGTTCTGAATTTGATTTCTTTCTTTTTTTTTACTTGAATATTAAACATTTAAAATTTAACACAACTTAATATTTTTATGTATTTTATAGTTTTATATACATGTATTTTCAAACAGTATTTTTATTTTTTTATCTTAGACTGCAAATATACAGTTTTAAAAAATACAGCTTCAAGTTTTTAGTATGAAAGGAAAATTCTGAACATCAAATTCAATCATCTAAGATTCAATACACAGAAATTCAGATCGTAGAGGAAGTAGGTCAGAGGTCATCCACGGGGAAGAGTAGATAAACTCTGAAAAGTCTAACGAAGTCTTTCTTACAGTTAACAGTTTTCTAGTGTGAGTGTGTGGTTTAAGATCAACCTGATCATGAATCATTCAGAGTCTACACGATTCTTAAACATTTATGATTTACACTTATATGTTAGTGTTCTCAGCATCTGAAACATGTCACTGCAGATATTCTTTACAACTTAAAGGTACTTAAAAGTACAAAAACTTTAATTATACAGTAACTTTAACAAATAAGCACAAGTCATCGTCATTCTCTTAATGCCTGGTGTTTTCTTCAGGAGCATCAGTGGACGTCTGAATCTTCTGTAATAGTTGTGTTTGAGTCTCAGTCGTCCTCAGAGTGAAAAGATGGATCTCACAATCACACAGTCACTGCTGGAATGGGTTCAGATATGCAGAAGATGCTGGAAAACTGAAGAATCTGCAGGAGCTGGAGGATTTTTGTGAAGAACAGAGCTCAGTTTAACTCTTCAGAACAAACAAGGGACTCTTGAAGAACCATCACAAAACAGAAAAACAGTCTTTTTCAGCTCCCATCCTTGTTGCCCCTGACCTGTTGTTTCAAGTCTAAAAGTTATATGTTTACATTTTAATATTAAGGTTTAAACTAGAGATGTTCCGATACCCTTTTTCTCTTCCCGATACCGATTCCGATACCTGGGCTCAGGGTATCGGCCGATACCGAGTACTGATCCGATACCTGGGTGTGTATCTGTATATACAGCTGTATATACTACTAGCCCTGTGTAAATTGCTAGAATTCTTTTTATGGTGTGCTTCAGACAGATCCCTCAATAAAACATGAACAAATACATGGTGAACTACTGTATTTATTACAGTATTTTTATTATCTAACATGAATTTGACAGTATTATTTATTTTCATATGCAAAAAAGAACTTCAAATGCAGCCAAAAATCTAACACCGCAAACTAAAAAAGGTATTTAAGTTTTACAATATAACTGTATAAAAAAACTGCAACAAATAAGTCTAGGAATATAAAAAAAGATCTATTAATCAGATAATCTCTTTACAACAAAACAAGTAAAAAACAAGCAACCATCTAGGCATAATTATTATTATTATAGAGACGTATTATTATTACTGTAGGCTACAACAGTAGCTTTATATATTGTCAATTTACTCATGTAAACCAAACATTTATTTTAATGGGCTGCCATGAAGATCTTTGAGTGTCTGTGTTTATGATATGACAGTATTCTCAAATGAAACGGTAAATTCTCATGAAGTGACGGTTTATGCGTTCGTGTCCTCATGACACACAGCAGAGACTACAAAACAGCGAGCTCTCGCGCATCTGTGCCAGTCACCCACAGAGATGTAGATTTTGCGGGAGTAATATTTAAATAGTATTTTGCAGTTTAATATTCACAGACACTAGTATATATTCGGCTACTGTCTGGAGCCCTGCGCTTTGACTTACACGGAAGCGACTGAACGCAGCTGCCGGTACTGAATATACTCGAGAGTCTGTAACTACCGGTACTACAGAGACATACTGCTAACCACTGATCTATAATATAGTAGCGGCTTCACTGTCTTTTGGCAGTTTAGAATGTGATGAGTGATCCAGTCATATATAGATCAGGGCTGCTAACGCGTTTTCATTTCTTCTTCGCTGCTCTAAACAGGGGTTGCTTGTGGCAACACAGCACAACTTCCTGTGTTTTCAATGCATTTTGAGCAGCGAAGAAGAACCGTGCAGCGGTTAGGCAAAGCTTGCGGTCATAACTAGAGCTGCGTCCGAAATCGAATACTGTGTACTGGGTACTACATTTGAATTTGAACGTACTACTCGACCGTTAGAAAAGTACGTTCTATATAGTATGAATGTGGGTAGTATGAATGGAATTCGGACGTACTACATCCGCCATGTTGACATTGTCACGTGACATACGTCGTCACAACAGCGCGTAAATTTAAAGAGCCCAATCTACTGAGCGAACATCGGTGATGTTTTTCGTTTTTCTTACCGCTTTCGTCTGCGTTTTTATGTCGTTTGAATTAACAATTCAAAGCAGGCGTCGGTAAGCTGTTCGCAGATCATGCCTTCGTTGACAACTTGTAAATCCTTTACTAAAATAAATTTAGCTTTTAATTTTCTACCTCAGAATAACAGCAGCTACAGCTGTGAACAGAATGACAGACTGATTTTATGTAAGGATATAAAGTAATTTATTGTAAAAATAAATACAAATAAAATTACACAAAACGAACATAAATTAATAAACTTGAATGAATGCTTAGACAAATACACACACATATATACACATAAATACACACAAATACATTATAGAAATATACACAGAAACACACATACACACATCACAATATATACATACATAATATATACATTATAGACAATATACACACATATATAAATATATATAGTTAGATATAGATATATCAGCAAAAAATGTGTAACCTATTGAAATTTTATTCTAAAAAACAAAAACTACATATTTACAGACTGTGAACAGCATCATACAGGCTGCTGTCACTGGCCTTTGACATCCAAGAGCTGCATAACATTGTGCACAGAATGAGCAGGTCTGTCATGGGGATTTTGAGGAGGCTGATTGCCTTCTCCACCACAGATGACAGGCAGTGGAAGCAGCTTTTCTTCTGGTAGCTGACACAATAGATGGCTGTCACATACAAATTGAACCTCCAGCAAGTGAAGCCTATTGTTATTTCAACAGGAAGCGGTTTCATTCTGTTCAGCTGCAGGTCACCACCATGGTAAGTACCTTGATATCTTTGTTGAGTATCCCGGGTCTGTGTATGATGCCAGGGTGCTGAAGAACACTGGAGGCCTATCCACCTGCAGGAAAACACATCCTGGGAGATGGTGTGTGTGTCCTTGTGTGAGTGTTCATCTGCCTCATCACAGCAGACAGAGAGTCTGAACACAATCCTGCACAGCTTTGATTCAACACCAATGATGCTCGTGCACAGAACATTGTTGAGAGAGCCTTCAGGATGATGAAGACCAGCTGTGCTCCATCTTCTTCTTCAAGGCCCTGGAAGTGAGTTCTGCCTGCAGATGTTGTTGCATGCTGTGCAGTGCTCTACAACCTCCGTCTTCTGAATGAGGACATTGCTGATCCAGATGTTGTGGAGGATCATGACAATGATACACTGGAACCCCAAAACACAGAAGTCAGCACAGAAGATCATGTGCGGGACAAACGGACCACAGCTGTGTCACAGCAGACGACCGTGTGCAGCTCTTCAAGAGCAGATTACCTGTAGGACAGTCGAACAGGTTAAGACTCTGCAAATCACTTCATGTTCTCATAGTGCTATTGTTTAAGCTTGTGTAAGTTGTGAAGGTCATTTTAAGACTTTCAAATCAAGATATACATATATTAGTTATTTAAGAAATATAAATACTATAAAATGTATATAAATACATGTAAATGTATAAAATATGTATAAATACACATGTAAGTATTTAAATTTAAACGTGTGTGTATTTATATATACACATAAATATATTACACTCATAACTGGGAATTCATATTACAGTTGAAAATGAAAATTTTAAATTTAAACGTGTGTGTATTTATATATACACATAAATATATTACACTCATAACTGGGAATTTATATTACAGTTGAAAATGAAAATTTTACAATTTGAAAATCTAGAAACATACCACATAACATATCATACCAACATATTAACAAGTTTAATTTTAAAATATGTATTACTTTATACCTGGGTTATATTTTTGAATTCCACTTTTTTTTCACTCATTTTTGATTCCCAAATTTAAAGTCCTCATCTACAGTTACTGAAATGAAGCTGCTGAAGTTTATTTTCCTGACATTATTATAGAAACGTCTTAAGAAATTCCCTTTTGCTGTTGCTTTAAGCTCTATTATACTACTTTATGTTAATGTGGTTTTGTCTGAAGCTTTGTGCTCTTATCCATGTAGAAATGAAAAATAAATAAATAAATACATAAAGAGAATAATTTGTATGGGTATTTCTCTAAAGTGTGGCACCCATTCTCAAGACAACATTCTTCAGATGTTAAAAAAACAACTGGAAACTGCTACAAAATCAGTGCACACAACTGCTTCAAAAGTTATTTGCTATTAAGTACTTTGCAACTGACAAAATAGCAACTGGAAATACCTGGAAATTCATATTATAATATAAAAAAAACAGCATAAATCAGTGATGATCCTACCATAAATACATGTAAAGAGTGTGTGTAGTTAAGATTAATTTTAATTTATATACTTACTGAATTATGCTTTCCAGTGAATAGGGTTTCATCAGTGGATGAGAACAAGATTGTGTTCATCAGTCTCTGTAACAACAGAACAGGATTCACACATTACTGATGATTTATAATCAAACTGAGGCACCTATTAACAATAGTTTGCCTTGTAAGTTATCCAACATTTTTTTAATCAAAATATCAACACTAGTAAAATGTAAATTAACTCGTTTCAATTACTTAAAATTTGTAACTTTATATCATTAAATTACTTAACGAGCCGTCTGTAGAAAGCAGCCTTAACAAGCTGAGGCACAGCCTCTCATCGATAATGATTATTAAACATATTTTTTAACTCAATTTACAAAATAGTCTCATCAGTTTACAATGTGTAAAGCTTTAACAAATCAGTCGTTTACTTGGATTATGTTAAACAAGTACACTTTAACCACAATGAACAGCGTTTATCCATAAGGTACTTACACTTCAAAACAGCGGCGTCACGATCCTCCGATTTTCCGTTATTTTCGAATATGAGTATGACGAGCCCTCTCCCGGTGCCTCATGGGATAGAGAAGTGTCCATCCTATGCATACTACGGAATTCGGCCGGAAGTAGTAGGCCATCCGGGTACATCACGCCTACTGTTTATCGAATACTGAGAATTCGGACATACTTCTTGCTTCGCATACTGTTTTTCGCCTACTATATAGTATGGAAGTATGCGATTTCGGACGCGGCTTAGGTATTTTTTAAGAAAATGGTATCGGATCGGTATATGGGTTCATGTACTCGCCGATGCCGATGCCAGAATTTGTTGTGGTATCGGAGATATTTCCGATACTAGTATCGGAATCGGAACAACTCTAGTTTAAACCAAGAGAGACTCTTCAAGCTCAAATCACTCATTATTTTAATATTCAGGTGATTATTCAGGTTTTTCTGTGACCTGATGTATCAGGACTCTGAGTTAACTTCTGCTCTCTAAACAATCCATCATCACAGACCGACCCGAATCCACAGCAGTATCAGCACACACACACACACACACACACACACGTGTGTGTTCAGGTGAAGGAGAGCTTGCCGTGTTTAGTTACAGTCACTGACAGTGATGTGATCGAAGCTTCTGTCATTAATGCTGCATCAAAGTCTTGATTCTTAAGGCGAAGGAGGATCTGTGTGATACAGAAGCTGTTAACAATACAGATAAAGTACACAGAAGCGTTCATAATCTGCTAGAAGATCACCAGCTGATCCTACATCGACCCAGATACAGAAGAATAATGAAATCTAACTTTTTGGCCCGCTTCGATGTGTGAACTTAATTAAGAGGAACAGGTGTGAAGCATCGCGCCACCAAACACATTTATAAAACTTACAGAGCACGAGGGACCTGCTGGATCCCAGACCTCATTACCAGAGCAGAGTCTAGACTTTCCCAAGTCTGAGAGGAAACCTGGCGGATTCACACACACACACACACACACACACACACACACACACACTCTCTCTCTCTCTCTCTCTCTTTCACACACACACACACACATACACACACACACACACACACACGCACGCACACACACACACACACACGCACACACACACACACACACACACTCTCTCTCTCACACACACTCTCTCTCTCTCTCTCTCTCACACACACACACAAACACACAGCTTCATGATGATTCCTTCTGGATGCGTTCAGAAGTGATAAGTGTAGACTTTAAGGAAAACACAGTTTTTCCATATTTCACTATGTTCTTTCACTATGTGATGATATTACTGCTCTGAGATCAAATACTGCGAAGTGCTCTCAGGAGTGACGATATTACTCTTCCAACATATATTATACAGTAGTAATCATTTTTATCCACAATTTTACTGTTTCTCAACTTAAAATATGAGGTAATGTAGTTATTTTTACTTCTGGAAATGATATTTAATAGTATTTCAGATCTCTAATATTATTTAGTTTATTAAAACTAAACAAAAAATGAATAAAAACTATATAGACAAAAAAAGTGCAACAAAATTCTTAAACGTTTAAATAAAATGAAAATAGACATTTAAAAAAAAACTGATGAAAAAGAAAAAAAAACTTTAACTAAAATTGTAATTAATTAATTAATGGTAAACATAAATATAAACATTCAAACTAATTTAAACTTAATTAATTCATTAGATAATGAATGATTCATTAATACTACAATAGTATAATTAACTACTAAAATAACACCATGAATACAATAATAAACTCTAAATAAAGTCTTCTTCTTCTTCTCTTTCTTTTCATGGGTCTATTTTTTATATATATATATATATATATATAAAATAAGTTCCAGACCTGTATCTCAGAGTTAACCAGAGGTTTTTCAGCATCATGTTTTTCTGTTGTAATGTGAGATGTGTGAGATGTGTGTGTTCTCAGAGCTGCTAGAGCTCAGCTGTTCGGTCTCTTGGCTCGTTACACAGCATCATTAATTGTTTTGGCAGCAGCAGCGTCTGATGAAGGTCATAGACACAGCAGATATGAAATGAGAATTAGGCAGAGACACTAAATAAATATATGCTGATGAGCAGAACAACAAGAAACACTCCAAACATGAGCTTGTGATGTGGATGTCCCACTGTCTCTGTCTCTCTTGAGCGTTTTCTGAGGGTTTCATTCTTTGTAAAACTTGTTTTAAATATTTATTTTAAAGCACAGGCCTGGTTTTCGTGAACGGAGATCTTTACTATGACAGCTGACAGTATTCAGCCAAACTCTTGCATTTACAGGATTCCCAGCACACTGGAGGAGCGTCTGGACTTCCTCATTTTTATTTCCGGAGTCAGCTTTGTCAAACTGAAGTATTCAGAAAGCCATCATCTGTTCAGAATCACATTCTGTTACTCATATTATTAAAACAGAAACCCAGTCTGTCCTAAATGACAATGTTTGAGCTTCAGTGTCAAGTCATCTTTATTTATATAGTGCTTTTAAGAATACAGATTGTGTCAAAGCACATGCTGCTATGGAGTTGGTTTATTGTTTAAATTCTTCCCTTAGGAATTAGTTTGGTGCAGCATTCTATGTGTATGTACTGTAGGTATGACTTGGCTGTTATAAATATAAGAAGAAAAAATTAATAATTCTAATTTGTATGTTATAAAGTTGTTTGGGCTGGGGATAAATTGAATGTGATCTGCGATTGCATCATAATCATGTTGCATTGTGGTCTATGGAGCGGTCTGAAGTGTTCTCGCTCCCTCAGTCAAAATGCAGGGGTCGAGGGTCTGTCCATATTAACTTCTGTCGTCCACTTTATGAACACACTTCAGAATGAGAATGCAGCCAAAGTCTCAATGGATGAGTCACTGAATCATTCACTCACTCAAATGATTCATTCAAACACGTGGATTCATTCAGAAACGAACAACGCAGAGTCTTAATGGACGAGTCACCGAATCATTCATTCACTCAAATGATTCATTCAAACGCGTGGATTCATTCGGAAACGAACAACGCAGAGTCTTAATGAACGAGTCACCGAATCATTCACTCAAATGATTCATTCGAACTCGCAGATTTTGTAAGACTAGCAGATTAGCCAGAAACTAACCACAAGAAGTATTTATGGACGATCACTGAATCACTCACTCAAACGATTCATTCAAACAATGAATTCATACAAATTAAAATCGTTAAAATAAACAATATTTCCCGCAGTGTGACATGATAGTTATCACCAAGCTATCTTACACTGTAAAACATTTTATGTATATTTTTCCACTTATGAGGCCTATTTTATGCTCTGATAAAAAAAATAAATAAATAAATAAATAAAAAGTATTATTTTTGTTTATTGAAGCAAGGATAGCAAAGACTAAGACTTAAGTAAATTGTGTTGCTTAATATTCCAATATATTGATTCAGCAAATCATTGATATAAATTATTTTAGCTCAGTAAGTTGCCAAAATAGCCTTAAATGCAGCAAAGATCTTGGATCGTGATCCTGCCCGAAAAAATATTATAATTTGTTTTATATGATATAATGCCAAGTATTTGAAATATTTTGTTTAACCTGTTAAATGTCACCGTCCCGTATACGGGACGCCTAAATTTACTTCAATATATTACAATTATATCCTAATCTAATCATGACAAACTATATATCGTTGGAAAGGTCTAAGACTCCTAAATAGATATTTGACCATGTTTTGTTGTTAAAAATTAGGAAGGAACAGTAAAAGATTAATTTATAAAAAGAGTGCATCTCAAAACATATACATCATAACAGGAGTTCTGACCTTTGTCACAAAAAATCTACTCCGCTTCCTTTTTCCCTATCACATGTTTTAGTAATCATCATAAATTATATATCATTTGAAAGCTTATATACTCCAAATTCATCTTATGAAAACCATTTTGAAATCGGACACTGCGTTACCATGGAAATCATACTTTTAAATCTTTTAGCGTGCTCCTCCCCCTCAGTGGGAGGGGTCATATTCCAAATATATTACGGTCTTTTAGAATCAAAACTTTTCATAATCTTGACAAAATACATATCGTTGGAAAGGTCTGAGTCTCAAGATTCCATATTTGGTGGTTATTTTGTCATAGACATAATATTGAGAGAGAAATTGATACATTTGTGACAAACAAATGCATCCAAAAAATTCAATGGAGTTTCAATGGCCCCCGGTGGCTTTTTGTGGTATAACGCCTAAACAAAATTGCATATGAAGCTACATTTTTTTTATATCAACTTCAAATTTGTAACACAACTTATTTAGACATATGGCTTTAATTTTATAGAAATTTTGGATTAAAACATATTTTATAAAATATTTATTTTATATAAAATATAATAAAAATAAAATAATAAATGTATTTACAGTAAATTTAAACTTCTATAACTTTTTTATGCTTTCATTTTTTTAAATGATTTCACTTCTGCAATAATCTGCAGATTGTCGTCTTTAAAAAGAGACCAACCTTTGGTCTGTATTCAAAAGCGTTTATGAATTATAACAATTTAAGTGTGAATAGTGTACTTTCACGTGTATGTTAAAAAATGGGGGTGACAGTTAAAAGGTTAAAGCTTTTCACATTTTGAAGAACAATCCCCAAACCCCATGCCAGCAAATCAAAGAAAAATTAATAAATTACACAAAGTGCAATTAAATACACATTGTTACACCTCCATAACCATACACAGTCCACAGACATCTACACATACTAAATCATTAAAAAATGTAAATATTCCAATATCAATACCAGTAAATTCCCAATTATGCAAAAGTAAAATTGTTATACACTGTTATATTTGATCATATCACTGTCATTTTTAACATTTATTTCTTGATTTAGTATTTGGTCATTCAAACATTTATTATTATTATTATAAAAAAATAAATAGATGGCAAAGTCAACAGTGTAGCGCACTCAGCAGTGTGCAGTGTGCAGTGCGCGAGCCGCTGTTCTGGCCAATGGGCGGCGCGCCTCAATGAAGAGCTGCTCAGAGCAGCCTCAGCCTCAGCCTCAGCAGCATCAGATGAAATGAAGATGAAGAAGATGACAGATCCTCACACATGGACTCGAGCTCTGTCTGATGGACGAACACAGTCTCGGTGAGAACATCCACACCCTCCACACACACTGATGTCTTTGACACTTCCGAAATCATCCTGCTGTCGCTGTTTGAGAGGAAATAATCGCGCTTTTGTGCGCGTTCAAATCAAAATCATGATGGGGATCTAAATGTGTAAAGTGATTGTTCAGCGTTTGACATTTTGCTTTACATTGGTAGATTTACATTGTTGCGTTGTGTTGCATGTCGTGGAGTCCTGTTATAATATTTTTTCATACCTATTTTTAATGCATGATTTTATTTGATTTTTTTTATTGTTTTGCACATGTTGCTTTGTATCTTTGTCCGCGTGCATGATTTACTCTATTAGTTGAATCTCTTCGAAAACAATAGAAAGAGCGATTCATGTAACACGAATTAAACGAAAAATGCATTACATTACTGTCAGTTCAGCAGTTTGGGAAACCATACTGACTTTAATATGAACCATCTACTGATCCAAAAGATCTACTTCCTCTTTACATAGCTAGAGTTAAGGACTTGTTAAGTTTATTATTGTTGTTATAACTAGTAAAAAGAAGAAGAGTGAAATGGAAATCTCTCAAGGTGACCTCAAATTTGGGCGTGAACACAAGTCAGCACAGACTCACAGCCCCAAAACTGAACATTAAGAACCGGATAGGATTATTAATGTAGTATTCATCCATCAATAATCTCTGTGCTTCACCTCCATTACAATCAATCTGGATTACGTGATTATATTACAGTTTAAAATGCTCATATATCACAGTTACTTTTTTTTGTGGGTTGCATGATTACATGTTATTCACGCAGTGGCAGTAAATTATTCAGAATTATTCTCAGAAAGTTTCCTGTCCGAAGCTTCTACGGTCTCTCATAAACCCAGATTGGGAAACTCGTCGTTCTGCTGCCTATAAACACAGACCGAGCTCAGACAGATCAGGACACGCTGTGTAAAGAGACGGATCAGGGCTGTTTACTGATCAATGCATTCAACCTTTGCATTATTTTAAGACAAGCGTTGTGTTTGTTCTTCTTCAGTCCAGCATTTATAGACATTTATAGACATTTATAGACATAATCAGACACTTCCAATCCAATGCAAGCGGCTCCTGGAGTTAGTTGAAGCTGCTTCAGCTGCAGAGAGTTTGATTCATGTCTCTTTGATTTCAATGACGTGTCTTCTTGACATTGCTATGAAGTTGGTTTGGTGTTCTGTCTATTTTCCTTTAGTCTTGCACAAATCTGGTGTTTAGATATGATAATAAACATGCATTTGGCAGTTTTCCATAATTCATTTGGATGAATTGGTTTCATTTGCCGCAGGTTTCAATTATTATTATTTTATTATTGTGATAGTGTCGCAGTATGGAGAAGTTGAAAGCGCCTGTGAAGTGTCCTGCCCCCGTCGGCCCTCATCGACGCTCTCTGAAGGGGGTCTGACTCACGTCTGTCATTCGTAGACGCTGACATTTCCAGTTTTACTGAAGACTATTCATGCCTTCAATTATTCATAAAAGCATCACTGTATGGCACGCATGATTCTGAGGGATTGGGCAAAATGAAATCCTGCGGGCAGAGGTGAATTAGGTGATGCCATCTGTCTCTCTAATTGATTAATTGATGAAATGTATGAGTGGGTTTGTGAAGGGTGCGTGTGGAGTCTGAGAATGAACAGATGATGTTTAACTGAAATGAGATGGATTAATGAGAGTGAGGATGGTGGTGATGCTGAAATATTAGAGAGAAACCGATCAAATCCAATGATAGCCCCCTCAGGCTGTCAGGAACAGGAAATAATTATGTATTATTAATTATATTAATTATATTAATTATATATTCTGTAATTTCAGATGTTGAGTGTTTTTGAATCCATCTGTCTGTTTGATGATCATTGACTGGAATCATCTGAATGTGAGAATAACTGTGTTCATAAAACAGATGCAGTGTTACTAAAAGACCATCATAAAAACAACAACAACAACAACAACAACATGTTGAACAGAAATAGGTCAGCTTGCTTCATAATGACACACTGCGCTGGCTGTTTTGCCAGAAGATGTTATTTCTCAGAAGTTTCTATTTTAAATCTCAAGGAATGTAATGAAGCTCTAAGTTATGTCTCACACTGAAATATAAAAAAAAATGAATTAAAAAAAATATTAAAAGTGATTTTCTTACTTTCTTATTTCTGTCCTGTTTTCTAGTAGAAATATCAAAAAATTATTTATTCAAAAACAGGGATATTATTGTTAATTAAACCTAAAACTGAAACCTTTCAAACATTTTGATTACTTGAAAAAATAAATAAATAAAATATTTAAAAAAAATGAAAATTTCATTTAGTTTATTTAGTTTTATTCTAATTTTTCATTTCTTATTTTTGTTCAGTTTAAGTTGAAATACTACAGTAAATAAAACTAAATAAACTAAATCTTAAGAAATAGTCATATAGCAAAATAAAAATAAAAAAATACAAAACAAAATAACTAAAATGAACTAAAAGTTTCAGAACAGTAATCTTCTTTTTTTAAACTTTTTAACCATTAATTAATATTATTATATGATATTTGTACTCTAAAATCTAGATTTTAAGACTTGTTTTCTAAAAAAAAAAAAAAAATTAAATATCAATATTTTGTTAGTGTTTGCTAAAACTAAGCAAAAATATCCGGCAATGTGGTTAGAAAAATAATCTTGTTTAGCCTTTGAATTAAGATTATCTTTCTTACCGCACTGGCACATAGTTTTGATCATATTCAGCAAACACTAACTAAATTATATTTATTTTATTATTAAGTCATTGTGAGCAAAAAAGAAGTAAATATATCTAAACTTAATGTTTGATTAGTAATATGCATTGCTAAGGACTTCATCTGAAAAACTTTAAAGATGATTTTCTCAATATTTAGATTTTTTTGCTCCCTCATATTCCAGATTTATAATAGTTGTATCTCAGACAGATATATTTTCCTCCGAACAAACCACACATCAATGGAGAGATGATTTATTCAGCTTCAGATTTCAGATTCAGTATAAATCTCAATTTCAATTATGACTGGTTTTGTGCTCCAGGGTCAACATGCAGTACTAACCTTGAACACAAGGGGGCACTTAACTGCAACTTTTATTTATTGTGTGTGACGTGTGTTCTGTTCTTCTTTGTGTCCCGCCCACAGGATGATTGACAGCCTCGTGACCCAATAGACAGGATGATCGCCACCGGCGGGCTGCTGAGGATTTCCCGTCGCCAGGACTCGCTGCGAACCAAGAACCACGCGGAGAACAAGAAGAAGCGGAAAGCTCGGAAGAAGCGCAAGAACGACGTGGTGGTGGTGAAGGGCAAAGTGAAGCTGTGCTCCGTCTCTGGGCTGGTGGCAGCGCTGGGGGTCTTGATCCTGATGATCGGCATCACCATGGCCGTACTGGGATACTGGCCCAAAGAGAGGAACCAGGAGAAATTCATCAAACCCGTGCCACAAATAACAACCGAGAACTTTACGAGCAATAACGAGTTAGTGAAGTCGAACGCTTCCTCCAGCTTCTTCAGAAGTCTGCTTGTGAGATATTTATACTCGGACAACCTCAAAGTCTTCGGACCGTTAGTGATGGGCATCGGGATTTTCCTCTTCATCTGCGCCAACGCGGTTCTCCACGAGGATCGCGACAAGAAAACCAAAATCATCAACCTGCGAGACATTTACTCCACAGTCATCGATATCCACAGTTTGCGAACCAAAGACTGCGTCCCGTTCAACGGCGTCATCGTGCAACCGAAGAGCGATAAACCGGCGTCTCCACGAAACAACAGATGGCCATCGTGTGCGAGGAAACACAGCTTGTTTGCGAAGCACCCGTCGTTCGCCGACACCATCTACAGCATTCATCACGGAGCCGAGTGGGAGACGCACTCCATCGTCACGTCGTCGCTCAATGCCTTCACGCTCCCCGTCATCAAACTCAACAACTGCGACGTGCAGGAGAACGAAGCTCCGCGGCGTAAGAGCTGCGTCGCGACGCTGGAGACCAAAGCGGAGGTCTCGAGGACACGGATGTGTCTGTCGCACCTGTCTCTGAACGCACTGATGGATCCCGGAGCCAGGCGTCTGGACGAGAGCTCGCGCAGGTTCAGCTGTCCCAGACTGGAGCGATCGGGGAGCAAGGGCTACTTTAAACTCTCCGATCGGGGACAAGATTCGCTCGAGACGCCCGACGCGGGGCGAGAGGAGGAAGAGACCCACGCTCTTCAGGAAAACTCAGATACACGTCTGCAGAAACACACTGCGTGTCATTCGTGAACCATGACCTAGGCGCACATTAAAGATAGAAATGACTTTGAGACAAAACTATTTTAACTTATACATGTCCGAAAAGGAGTACATTGCGAAAAAAATTAGTTTTCTTATGTAGTATTTCTTGTATAAATATAAAAATGTATTGAATCAAGATGCATTTACTTTAATAGTAAAATGACTTATGATATTAAGTTGTTTTCTGAATTAATATATATTTATAGTTTTTGCTTAAAACAAGCATGAATATCTGCTAATGGGACAAGAAAAATAATCTTGTTTAGCCTTTGAATTAAGATTAGTTTTCTTATCCCAATTGGAGATATTTTTATTAATTTTAAGCAAAAACTAAAAAAATTTAAGTTTGTCAAGTAAATGCGTCTTGATTCAGAAAACAAGACAAAAATACTAAGAAAATACTTTTTTTTTTTTGAAGCATAAGCTTATTTAATCCTACCCCTTCTTCACTCAGCATCGATTATAATAATCATAATGTATAATTATTCATATTGTTTTCATGCATTAAAATAATTAGACGTGCTAAAACACAGAATTTGGTAACAATTAAACATAAAATGAGAAAAAATACAACATAGAGCTCTAAACGTGTGATTTTTGTTGAACTTTTAATAAATTGATGTTAAATTGTAAAGTTTTCATAATTTTAATTAATTAGATATACTTCTTAATTAATTACATTTAATTTAATTTACAAATTAAAAAGGATCCCAGAAAAAACACACACACACACACACACACACACACACACACACATTATATATATATATATATATATATATATAATAAAACATTTCATAGCACCCCCCATAAAAACGATTTTAACCCCGTAAAGCCTGAATGTTTTGTCTCTTAAGGCTCATATCGTGAGAATATGAAGCTGGATTTACAGACCTAAACAATCGCTATAAGACACATTACTCAACACTAAACTCTTCACACAGCTCTAAACATCTTTCAGCTCGACCCTGCAGTTCATTTCTCATTCAGAATGCACTCAAACTAACAAAACACTTCATTAATGTCTCAGATTAACTCTATGTGATATATTTCTGTCTCATTCATTTCTGTGCTATAGGTTTTAAACTGATGTTGACTGATGTTGTGCTCGCTGTGTGAAGAGTTTTATAAAAGTGACCCAAGTATTGAGAAATGTGTCTTAGCGATCATAAAAAACTGTAATTCAGAGACTCAAAAAATATGAATAAATTACACTTTAACACAGATTCACACAGAAAACAGCTGATTTTCATTGCAATAATATTTGACTATTTTTACTGTATTTGTGATCAAATAATGATGTTTCTGGATGAATATGTCTGACATGAATGTGTTTGTGGATTATTTGGTTGCTGTTGTAGAGTGTTTCAGATTCTTGAACGACGAGGAGGAAGTGTCACGTCTGAAAGTGTCTCTGTATGAACCTAAAGTGAAGAAACTGTCTTTATGAACATGTGATTCAGTCATTTGATGGTTAGTTATAATTACTGTAGCTAATTAAGATTTTCAACCTGAAAATTTAACTTTCTATTTTATTCTTTCTTTTTCCTTCCTTCTTTCTTTCATTCATTCTTTGTTTCATTGTCAATTTCATTGTTTTCTTACTTTTGCTCTTCGTGCCATTTTTTTTTCTTTTTCTATCATGTTTTTTCCTTTCATGTTTCTGTTTTATATTTATTGTTTTCATTTTATGTATTTGTTATTTATTGGTTTATGTTTTAATTTCTTCATTTTCTTTTTATTGCTTTGCACTTCATGCAATAATTTTTTCTTTCTTTTTCTTTCTTTTCTTTCTTATCCTTTCTACATTATTTTGTCTCTTTTCTCTTTTATTTATTCTTTTTTCTTTAATCTATTTTTTAATTTATTTTCTTTATTTTTGTTTATTATTGTTTTATATTTTCATTTTGTCTTTCATTTATTTAATTTTTGTTTGTTGTTTCATTACTTTAATCCCTTATTCATTGTTTTTTTCCCCTTCATTTTATTTTTTATTGTTTTCTTACTTTCTGTGCTTTTTTATTTTTATTTATTTTTTTCCTTTCTTTTTTCTCCTTCTTGTTAAATTGTTTTTCTTTTATTTATTTTCTTTTACTTTTTCTTTAATCTAAACCCTTTTACATTTTTATTCCCTAAAAAAGTTTTAATGTTTTTTTTATTAATTTTTATTATTGTTTTATTTTCAATGAAATTTTCCTTTTATATTTTTTCCATTTGTTTCTGGTTTAATTTCTTTATTTTTATACGTTTATTTCTTTTTTCTTTTAAATACATCCCAGTGTTTCACTTCGCATGTGTAATGTACTGTATATTGTATGTCAGTAGCATGTAATAGTTTCAGTTGATAATTCACATGAAGCCCCTCATTAGTTGTTAGAGTCATTAACATGAATAATTATCCCGATGTAGAACAGTGTTGTGCCTTTATGACTTTAACTGTTTTGTGTGGCTCTGATCTACTCTTGTGTATCTAGACTCCACAGTTCACTGTACATCTATCATGATTTATATGTTTCCTGTAAAGTGATGATCAGCACTAGATCCTGAGACTGGAGTTACAGTAGGACTGCACTGATGTTCATGTGTTCAGGTGATAAACACACATAGATATACTGTAGATCACATTATGCAACTTTGCACATGCTGTTTCCTCTTATTTTAGTGAGCAGCAATAAGTGATGTAGCTGAGGACTCAGATTTTCTTCTGATTCTGAGTTTGTAGGTGTTCAATAGTTTTATCTGCTACATTAAAATAAAGTTATTTTAGATAATAGTATCTTCTGTGCTATAATTGGATTCATACTGACACCTAGTGGACAATTACTGTCACTGAGGGTACATTTCATTTAAAATATGATTACAAATATTATTCTAATTTCATAACAGATGAGTAGTTTGTGTGAAGCTGCCGTTAGAATAGATTTTAAATTATATTTAAGCAAAACTATCCGATATTTCAGAAATATGCATAACTGATCACATTCATAAACTCCGCTTGACTCTTATATCTCAGTCTGTTTATCTGATCGAATGACTTTAAGAGATGAACTTTGACCTTCACTTTACTGATATTCTACGTGGCATCAGATGAACAACTAAACGATGATCTTATTATCGAAGATCGTCTCTTATCTTAATGTATTACACATTCAGTATTACTACAGAATATAATAAAGATGGGGAAATCGGCCTTTAATTGTTGTAAAAGTTTTAATTATTTATTAAAAGGCTGCAAACTCTAAAATAAAAAAAACTGAACTTCGCAAGCAAAATCTAGCTCCATTTTTAATATCATTTTATAATATAAACATAATATTTATGTTATAAAATTATAATATACAATACATTAATCAACTATATACACACAAATATTTTTTTTTACATTACAATAGGTTAAATATACCACATACTATACTAAATTTCCTATATATATATATATATATATATATATATATATATATATATATATATATATATCAATGAGAATAATCATTGTTGAAGAGTCACTTATATAATATGAGACTCAGTTATGACCCCCAGGGAGGAGTGGATTGCCGTCAGGGCGTGGCCAGTGCCTCAGTAAACCAATAGCAAGCAGCGGGGGCGTGGCCTCCCGTCCCTGACTCCGCCCCGATCATTGTGAACGCGAGCGTGATTGAAAGCGGAGCTCCGCAGGTGAAGCGCTCTCTCTGTGTTTGGAGCTCAAAGTGGATCAGATCTGCTCTGTCTCTGGTCCAGGATCATCTGAGAGCCACTCTGTGTCAGGTGAAGTCTGCTTCCTCTCTCTTAAGAGTCTGTGTCCTAGTGTATACGAACATACAGACGGGCTTGATAATGCATGCATATGTGATCACATGATATCAACATCGAAAACCTTCAGAGTTGAACTTTTGGTGTCCAACCACGGGAAATATTTACTTACAGTTTCCTAGAATCGTCAAATATAATAAACTATTTTTTTTTTAACAGAGAAATATGATGTTGGCACATGCATTTGCAAAAAAAATTGACAAGTGGGCAACCACTAATTAATTTTTTTTAATGTTTTCAGTATTTTTAACTATCTTTTTTACTTCAGGTCTTTTTTAAATGTTCACGTGGTGTTATAGATGAAATTTAGTAGTATGGTATTTCTGTAGTTTTAAATTATTATGGTTTTACAACAGCTGTGTGTGTAATAAGTTATGAAAGAATAGTTAAAAATGTAATTTTTGATGCAATATATCACATCAAATTGCAGTATTGCGTGTCGTACTTGTTTAAACTCTAAGCACATGTTGAATGTCTGATGTTGAAGCGGCTAGAGATGTTGATCGCTGTTTTTCCTCTCTTTTCTCCCTGGAATATGTGCTGATGGTGTGCGGATATGGATGTGCATCGCTGGGTGAGTCACTTTCCAAAAGAAACACGAGGATATCTTTGACATCTGGGGGTTTTCCAGACAAATCTATTTGGTGTAGCCTATTTACAGCACAGGAAACCCCCAAATCTGCCAAATCATTCTGCAGGAACTCTTTCAGATTCACTTTGGCATGCAATGGTTTAAAGAGCCCAAGCTGAGGCTGAAGATCAAATCAGAAAGAAAGCAATGAGCCGATGACATTAAGATATCTTGGTTCCTCGGTGCTTTAGGAGTCAAAAGTCAGGTCTGGAAATTAAATCCTCATTGGTTTTCTCCAAAGAGAAGCTGATTTCAAACAGTAACTTTTTAAGAAAGAGCTGCTTTGATCTTTTGATACTTTGTGTAAATGTGCTTCAAGAGATTGTAGCTTCCAGTTTTTGGTCTGGTTTTCCTACGCTTTCGTGTGTATAAGGTGCTGAGAGTGTGTTTCGTGTGTTTGAGTCATTGCTGTGTGACTGCAAACTCTTCAGAAAGAGGAAGAGATTTTCACTACGTTTCATTTCCTCTCGCCGGTTTTGCTGACGTGCGACAGGATTTTGGGCTTCTTCGAGACGTTATTAAAGGAGAAATGCATGCGAGACTTCTCAGTAATCTGTGAGGAGCTTGATGAAGCACTGTTGCTTCACTTTCTGATTGATCAGCAGTCACTGGGGCAGATAAACGGGAAGAATTTAACCGTTCATGTTTATACAGTAGATGAGGAGCTGCTTCACATCAGTATACAGTCAATACAGACTTTCAAGTATTACTTGTTTTTTAATTTTTATGTAAACACGGTAATTCTTAAGGACACGGGTTGCAATTTTACACTAAAATACTGTTAAATGTACAGTATCTGATAATGAGTCATCTTATAATTTACAGTGAAAACCATCTTCGCATTTGATTGTTGTTCGTTAAAATAACTATGTTTTGTTCACAATTAAACTCTAGGTCCATGAAACTTATTGTCCCTTAAATTTAGTGTTTTATTAATTTATTCGGATTCAGTTTTTTATGATTTATAAAAAAAAAAATATATAAAAATGTATCATAAATAATAGTGTCTAATAAAACTCATTAATAATACTATAGGAACTTATTGCATTTTTAATAAAATGAAAATCAAAAATTTAATTTACATCAACAAAAACACTGCATTTTATTGATTAAGCAAATAAATGTTATCAAATAAAATGATCTTATCATCAAATGATGCACAGCATGGCTTTTTAAATTAAAACATGAATTAAAAATATCTTTGTTGATTTTTTTTTCTTATTATTATTACTTTAAAAATAACTTTTTCATATTTAATGCATGTTATTTGTTTGTTTGTTTGAGCTGGCAGTGAGATCCTGACATTGTCTTTTTAAAACCACAAACAAAATGTTGGTGTAAACAGAAACGAAGCACTGTCTGGGACGCTTCTTCAGGGCACGAGGGTCGTCTGTGATGCTGCTGGCCGTCAGCTCTCGGGGTCAGAGGTCACGTGGGCGTGGCTCAGTTTATCAGCTGATAAGAAGCCGCTCAAAGGTCTGAGCTCCTTTAGACTTTGCTCGTGCTCGTGTTGCACTTTTCAGTCCGAGTTCTTGAGACCTGGTCCACGTGAGTGTAGCTCCTGATAACAGCACAGACCTTGTGTTCGGTCAAAGGTCTGATAAGACGCTGCTTTTGTCCATATAAAGACAAGACAAGAGCCTATTATAGTGGATCCGTCTGAGAAACACTCCTGAGAAACATGAACATGCAGGAATCAACAGGGTTATAATTATGACATTCACACTTTTATAGTAGCTATCTTGACTGTTTACTTTTAAGAGTACACTACAACAAAAATACAAAAATCACTCAGAAATAATGAATAGGCTTTGATTGCATTATGCAAATGTATAGTTGTGTGAGAATGACCTTGAGATGTTCTTGACATCTTTTGTGAGATTCTCTTCATTAGCACCAGATAAAGCCTGATGTAAATACACTGTGTAATGATCTGAGGTCTGTGCGTTTAATGCTGATTGTTAAATGTGATGCTTCCTGAGCCTTTATAACTAACTGGAAGCAGAAGTTAATTAAGGATTTTGACATAGTCAGTAAGTGTCTGACTTCTGTGTGTTATCTTTTGCTTATGCAGCATCTAAAAGTGTTTGTGAAGCAGTATGAAGAAGTGCAGCGCGGTCATGTGCGGTCATTGTGCGTCTGAAACCGGTTTAGGATTGCTCAGACTCATACACTGGACTTTGTGTGTCATTCTGAGCTTGAGAAACGTCTCTGATTCCAGTTTAAGCTGCTCATGGTTCACAGCCGTTCAACTACAAGCGACTAACTTACTGACTGATTATATCCTTTATTTCAATTTAATATAAGCCGTTTTCTGGCACTTTTCAGGGACGTCAGCAAAAGAGATTGATTTTACTGAATTGCTTAACTGGCAAGAATGTTTCATTAGAATGAATGGACCGGTGATTGTGTATGTCATATTGCTTTAATATTAATGCAGGATGAACAAATCATTACGTTTGCATTTGAATTATATGCATTGCTGAATTATTCACAATGAACGTGAATTAGATTTATGCATTAAGCAGACACTTTTATCCAAAGTGACTTACAAAAGATGAATAAAAACTATTTTCCAACACAATTTAAAATATTTAAAATTGAAAATGTATTTAAAAAAGAAATTATATTGCATTTGGAAACTTAAGCTTATTTTATGGCATTAAGATCTTTGTTTAATTGTTATGAAATAATAGACCGACCACGACTTCAAAACACACGCTTTGTGTGTGTGAGAGGTGTATAAATACAGTTATAATCTCAAAACGTCATGATTAACAAACAGAACCTACAGCATTGAGACACATATATATAAGACAAGAGAGTACAAAAAAACATGTTGTTTTTCATCACAGACGCTGTAGAGTCAAAAGTTTGGAAAATAGCTTCATTTGCTTTGATATTTTAATTTGCTCTTTGGCTGTTTGTTAATTTACATTGAGCTTCTATTTATTTAAAATATAATATATTTTAATCATTGTAAAATTGAAAGAACTGAAGATAATTTAAAGATAAACAAGACATCCAAGAAAAAAAAATGACATTGAGTTTACGAAAAAAAAAAAATATACATTTGCATAAAAGACATTTTAAATAAATTAAATGCAGTTAAATTTCAGTTAAATCAAGATCACCTAGATTTTTGTCATCAATATTTTTAATAGAGTTGAGAAACAAACAATTCTGCCATAAACACGTGATTTAGTCTTTTGCTTTTGTGTTAATTTTGTCTATAATGGAATTCACCTACAGTAAATTTAAGTAAATAAAACTAGATAAATAAATTAAATGAGTAAATTCAAATGAGAACAAACTATAAAGTTTCGTTTTGTTTAGGTAATAAATAATTATATATTTTTTGAGTACATTTAAGAGAACCAAGAAAAATTATAATAATTCGACATTAAAACATGGTTAAGAATACTTTTATATAATAATTTTAGCATTTTTAATTGTTAAATAATAATATCCTTTTGCTGTTGAGAATATAAAATTTACCAATTAATATAATACGGTTCACCAGATTTTGTTTTCTTTTATATCTTCATCTTAATAGATATGTAACATTATTGCGTGCGTCACAGCTGTTCGTATGATCTCGTGCTTTCAGCTGTTGCGTACAGTGCGTGCTGACGGTGACGTGACTTTGAATGCGCCGCTCGCTGCGCGCGCGCTCCCGCCAGTGCCGTCGGTGTGGTGTCGCTAAGAGAGGAGCGCAGAGTCCGGTAACGTTAACGAGTTTGTGTTGTTTTCTAGCGTTTGAGTGACATGCTTACCTACAGAAGCACCGAACGTTGTGGATTAAACACATCTGTTTGTGATGTTTACGTTATGTTTAAAAGGCGTAGCAGCGAAACATCTGCGTGTGCGATATAAAATAACGCTACATTCAGTATATTAGCGTCACGGATATTTAAGATTAACGTTACAGGTGTTTTATGAGTACAGTTATCCACAAAACATGATTTCTGCGCTGTCAAACGCAAAACGCTGGACATTTAACCAAAAACTGGGTTAGAGAAATGCAGAAAGCTTGAGATTTTGATGTACAGTAACTTCTATATTGTATTATTATTATTACTGACGCACGGTTATTATTTTTGGCGCGTTTTGTGTTTTTAAATACTCGGAACGCTTGACAGGTTTGAAATGAAGCAGACTGACAGTTAATTCCGATTAATGTTTCATGTCAGTGAAAAACTATGCTGTTCAGAATACCATTGATTTTATTAAAGTACAGTACCAGTCAAATGTTTGGACACACGAATGTACTGTAATATACACAAATAATATCGGCTGATATATCGATATCGGCTATTACATATTTGTTTACTTTTACATATTTGTAGCTCATTATCCTAATTGGAATCAGTTGTTTGTTGCTTGATTGCATCATGCTTGCAGTAAAATCATAGACGGCTCTGTTGATTCCGGTTTTAGATCATGTTTCTTACATTCCAGGAGTCACTTGTAGAATCAGCTGATTGTAAATCAATATTATGTATTGATCAAGAGATAGAAGACTGTTTGTGAATGTAAACCAAGTTTGTTCAGAGATTTGTCACGTAACTTGATTTGCAGCGTGTTTATTGCAGGTTAAAGTAAGTTTCCAATGATACTTTATGATTTGATGATCACCGGCACAAATCTTTAACCACTGGGCCACAGAAACCTCACACAAGTCTGTTTCTGTAGACTGTTAATAAGTTTAGACTTCGCACTGTTCACTCGCATAAAGATGTTGGGAATATTTAAGATTTTATATTGTTCATCAAGTTCACGGCTCACAGAAGCTGCATTTATTTTTAGAAAATGCTGTAAAAATTGTGAAATATTATTCTAATGTAAAGCATCTGTTTTCTGTGTGAATCTGTGTTAAAGAGTAATTTATTTCTGTGATGCACAGCTGTATTTTCAGCATCATTCCTCCAGTCTTCAGTGTCACATGATCTTCAGAAATCAGAATAATGATTCAAGAAACATTTCTGATTATTATCAATGTTGAAAACATGAAAAAATAGTAATGATGCTGAAAATACAGCTGCACATCACAGAAATAAATTACACTTTAACACAGATTCACTCAGAAAACAGATGTTTTAAAATGTAATAATATTTCACAATTTGACAGTATTTTTGATCAAATAAACGCATGCATGGCGAGTATTTATCGTGTTATTCTTCTGTGAAATGTAATAATAAAGGGTTTAACACACGCTACACTGACGTCAGGTCAGGACGGGTCGTGTGTCTCCAGCATCTTCTGTTTGGATGGGTTTTGCACAGATTTTTAAAGATGTTGTGGTATAAAGACTTTTATTTCATAAATGTGCGTGTTTTTTTACGGCTCAGTGTGGAGATATTGGATGTACTTTAATTTCCTGAAGGGAAATTCCCAAAATATTCCAGAAAGTGAGTGAACTGTAAGTTTCCCTTCTGACTTAATGAAAAGAGATGGTTTATGCTCCAGCCACGAAAGTTGCGGAAATTGCATGTCACTGTCGCGGCTAGTTAGGACAAAAACTGATTACCACGAAGAAGATATACCTTTTATCACGGTGTTGCATCACGTGTAGTTAGGACACATGTTAGGCTACGTTTACACAGTGCTTTTTAGTTTTAAAATGCATAACTTTGGCTACGGTTTTGTCTGTCGTTTACACTTCTCCAGGTTTTTGACCCTTGAAAATGGAGACGTTTGTAAACGCTGGAGACCCTGTTTTAGTTTGATGGGATGAGAGCTGTCACCTACTGTTTACTGTTTTTAGTTTGTGGAAAGAAAATTGGTATTGGCAGGTCACACTTACAAAAAAAATCTGAATCAGCCAAGAAAATTGCAATAGGTGCATCTCTATTAAGAAGGCATTTGATTACAGCGATGTGGATGTTTGCACGAGTTCTAAGTAAAGTCCAGTCATGTTTATTATGCAATATATAGCCTTAAATCAAGCAGCTTTACTGAATTAAGCATGGAAAAGCAGAGTTAGTGTTCTCTTTCTGATCTAAAGCGTCTCTCCGGTGTGGAGTGTGTTTGAGTGTTGCTGTCTCTAGTTGACGCCGGTCACAGATAAACACAAGCTGACACGCTGTGTACAGGAACACACTCTGATCCTGGAGTTCTTGTGCTTTCAGAAACACAGCGTAAACATCCCGCTAAATATAAACTCCTGTCATGTTTCTGTGCTCTGATTCCCACATTAACACACACTGCTCACTCCAGTCCAGTGCTGTTGTGAAACGTCTGAAGATAGATATATGGGTGCGTGTCGTTCCAGTGTAACTGACCATGACGACAGATCCAGACTCAGAATCAGAGCACAGCAGACGGACGATCATCAGCACACGACGGCCCGGTGAGAGCCTCACAGACATCCAGTCTTTAGTGTAGTGTCCGATCAGAAGCCTATAGTCTGCTTCTCTTTACAGCTTAGTCACTAGTTACTAATGTCATGCGTTACAATGTTGCGCTACTCACTAAAAAAAGTTATGCATTACGTTACTTAGTTACTTTTTTGGGAAAGTAATGTGTTATGTTACTTTTTAAATCTGGACAGGGCTTAAATGTTTGTTTTTAATGTTAAATTGTATGTAAAAGCACTTTCACAACAAAAGTGAAACGCACACGTCTGAGTCTGAAGGAAATGTGAGTTCAGATCTGTACAGTAGAGGGCGCAGCTGTCAGTCAACACATGAGAAACAAAAGATGAGATTAAAAAGTAATGCATTAGTTTACTAGTTAAAGTAAGCTTCTAATGCGTTACCCCCAACACTGCTAGTGATTTTAATGAACCAATGTCATTTCTTTAATCCCAAGAATCAGTCCATGCTGCTTTCAGCTGATGCATGAACAAAACTGAATCAGACAGTCTCATCCTAAAATCTTTGTTACTTTAAAAATGAAACAAAGTCTCAGCTTTCAGATTCTGTCAGTTTTATTATGTGGCTCTTTAATAACAGATGGCTGTTTAAAGTTTAAAGCCAGATTATTGCTCTAAAGTGAAAGATGTTCATTAACATTGAAATAAATCTATTTTTAATGAGACTGACCTTTCTGATAGTTCATTTAGATCAGATTTTTTATATTTAAAACCATACAATTATATTTTTTAAACGTATTTTGTTTCAACAAGTTGCCATTTTAAATTTGTATTTTGTTTAACCTGATGTACTAAAGTGGAAATAAAATTTATAAAAAACTTTTAAGGACTTATTTATTACAGTTGTTATCACAAGTAAACCTGTGGATTCTTTTATAGAATTTTGAATCTTTTTGTCGGAGTCATGTTTTATAATATAAAAAGAATGTTTAACTTGCATCTGCCGTTATTGTAAATACAATCAACCAATTTACAAACTAATTCAGACTATTAATAAAACTGTAATAGCATCTCAGTGATGCTAAAATAATATAATAATAAGACTGGTTGAGATATTTGGATGAACTGGTTTGCTGTGTTTGGGTCCGCAGGGTCACGCAGAGGTCAGATCGGCGGATCAGCAGCAGCACGAGGACGACTACGTTTCCCAGAAGTCTTTGAGCAGCAGAGGCAGAGAGACTGAAGGTCATGGAGTGTAAGGTCAGACTGCTGGACGGCTCAGACTACACCTGCACCGTGGAGGTGGGTGATGAGGATGAAGGACAGTTACAGATCAGCATAGTGTCCAGAAATGTGTGAATTTTATTAACTTTTTTATTTTTCTCAGCTAAACATTTTGAATTAAATTTCATGTTTAAGCTTGTTTATATGGTTTCACAATTTGACCAAAAAATATTGTTTGGTTTATTCATCAATATGACTATAAGATAATACTTAATTATTAAGTAATTTAAAAAATGTTATTATTATTATCACTCAGTCAAAATGTGGTTGGAATCAAATTTTGTGAGAGAAAAAAAAAAAAATATATATATATATATATATATATATATATATATATATTATTATTATTATTATTATTATTATTATTATTATTATTATTTTTTTTTTTTTTTTTTTTTTTTTTTTCAGAAATCACATTGTAGTTAAAAACCTGTAATTTTTCTGATTAAGTTTAGTATTGTGATTTTAGGAAAGTGCTTTATGTTTGCTGTGTGTTCCTAGTTTACATTGGCCAGAAAAGTCATTATGTAATTATATTCCAATTTGATTATAAAATATTATTGGTATTTTGGTAAAAAATGTAAAAAAAAAAGTTACAAAATAATAGAAAATATTATATTATAATACAGTTGTACAGTAAAATAAAACTTAGTAATAATAATTAAAAAAAATTTTTTTAAATGACAGTTCTAATATTTAGTGAAATTTTGGTAATTGCACCAAAACAAATTCCAATTTAGTTCAGTGAATCAGTGCAGTTGTTCAGATGTGTTCAGGGCATTGAAGCAGCACGAATCTGATGCAGCGTAGAATTACACAAATCTAGTCACTTGTCTTTCCTCTAAAGTGATGGTAATGTCATAATGTAAGTTTGTAAGCATGGTTTATCTGTGAGAGTGAGTGGAGGCTTGATTCTCAGAGGAACAGAAACAGATGTGTGTATCTGTGTGAATAAACAGAATCTGACCGGTCTGCTTCTGAGGGTCTAAACGAGTCACGAGTGTTCAGAGACCAGTCCACCCTCGTTCCTGTGGGTTTACTCCTAATTTACCAAATAAAACAGGAAGGGCATTACAATGACAAATTACAACTTGGGGAAAAACACAGATTTTTTTAAAGACTTTTAAAAATGTATTACTATTATTTATATTAAATTTTTATTGTAACACCTTTATTTAAATTATTTTATAATTTTTTACAAAATACAATGAAAAACAGTACTCTTTGAATAAGAAGTTTAAATGGATTTTAAAAACTACACTTTTTTGCCCAATCTATCGTTTCATATCGAGACTATTGTGATATTGATAATATATTTGCATCCCTACAGAGTACTGATTATTGGCTGTACTGTCCCTTTAAGACTCTGTGTGTGTTTGTGTTCTACAGAAAAGAGCGAAAGGTCAGGTTCTGTTCGATAAGGTTTGTGATCACCTGAATCTCCTGGAGAAGGACTATTTCGGCATCACATACCGGGACGATGAAAACCAGAAGGTGTTTGTGTTTGTCTTCTTCCTCTGATCTGATTTCATGTCTCTCAGCCTGTTTTTCAATGAAGAACCTCCTGCTTTTCCCACAGAGCTGGCTGGACGTTTCTAAAGAGATGAAGAAGCAGATCAGCAGTACGTCTCTCCCTCACACACTCCTGCTTTGTCTCCATCCAAACCTCTTCAGGTTCTTACAGGAAGGTCTTGTGTTTTTCAGCTGATCCCTGGAACTGTGCCTTCAGCGTGAAGTTTTATCCTCCCGATCCATCGCAGCTCTCCGAGGACATCACCAGGTTTATTTTATTAATTAAAATAATATTAATAACAACGAAGCCAAAGATAAATTTCTCATTTGCATTGAATTCAACTTGATGTACCAAAATAACCAAAACTAAAATGGAAATAATACAAATAATGAATAAAATAAACAATAATTGTATTAATATTTTATTTATAATTTTTTCTTTTTTGTTATTTTATTTTATGTTATTTTGAATATTTTAAATATTTATATTCATTAATTCATAAAAAAACTACATGGCATAAAAAAACTCATTAGTATAAATGTAACAAAAAAAAGATGAAAAGAAAAATGAATTCAACTTCTAATATTTCAGTGATTCTAAAATAACACTTGTGTTAGATGCTTTTTAGTATCTTAACACTTTTTTGTATTAGATGGAGTTTTAGTAAAGTTTTTAGTAGTGTAATAGAGGTCTATTAATCACTTCTCTCTCTCTCTCTGTCTCTCTCTCTCTCTGTCTCTCTTCCCCCCCCCCCCACCTCCGTCTCTCTCTCTCTCTCTCTCTCTCTCTCTCTCTCTCTCTCAGGTATTTCCTGTGTCTGCAGCTGAGAGATGACGTGGTTTCTGGCCGTTTGCCGTGTTCTTTCTCCACACACGCAGTGTTGGGCTCCTACACGGCTCAGTCGGAGCTGGGAGACTGTGACTCTGAGCTGCAGGGCTCCAGTTACATCACTGACATGTGTCTGGCCCCGAATCAGACCAAAGAGCTGGAGGAGAAAGTGCTGGAGCTCCACCGCGGACACAAGTGAGTTTTACATCATGAGAGACACTCCTGTCACACCCTGGTATTTGTGTGTCATCGAGATACTATTAAAAATATATTTCATCTGTCTTTTTAATATTTTCCATTTTAGTTAAAGTTGTAATTATTTTTGCTGTTCAATGTATTCCTCTCTTATTAAAATGTACCATTATTCTTCTGTAGTATTATTTTGGACAACTTCAGTGATTTTGTATGATTTACTTGCAAACTGAAGAAAAGTTTGTGTTCTTTAAGACACTTTGCGACTTTGATTCATGCACAAAAAAAGTGTGAAATCCTGAAAAAATCTGATTTCTTGATGATTTGATATTTAAGAATAGAGATTTTATAATTTCTAATTGTAGAGAAAAAGTAGAACCGAATGACTGAGAAGTCAATAAGTGCTCCTCTGCTGCCATCTACTGGTTATAATGGGGATTTTATATTTTAAAAAAAATAATTTGTATGACACAAAGTATATTTTGGTCATCCCATTCAAATATAATATTCAGATTTGATCATTTTAGAGTTTTTAAGTTCTGAATGTTTAAGGATGAGAATGAATGAATTCCTTCATATTCATATCAAGTGTTTAAAAGTTCACCTGCAAACACGGGGAATCTGTAGGTGTGTGTTCACCAGTTCATTTATCAGTAATCTGTGTGTGTGTGTGTGTGTGTGTTTACAGAGGAATGACTCCTGCTGAAGCTGACATGATGTTCCTGGAAAACGCAAAGAAACTCTCCATGTACGGAGTCGACCTGCATCATGCCAAGGTGTGTGTGTGTGTGCGCGTGTGTGTGCTGTTTTAACACTTCTCTCACCAAACTGCTGCAGTGCTGCTCGTCCTGACATTACAACAGTTAAAAATCACAATCAATTAAGACAATTGTTGTCTTATACAAGTTTTCTGAAATGTCTAAATAGGCAAATTAGGCATGATCTAATGTGCACACATTTACGCAAATAGACAAAAAGTGAAGTCAACTCATTTTCAATAGAATCAAGTTTAATAGTGAAGTTTGTTGTGGAAAACTACATTACCCATGATGCTGTACAGGAAATTCCACCAATCAGGGAGTTGCAGCAAACAACCTGCCCAAAAGCGATCTTTAGCTCCGCCCACTCCCATGAAGCGCAAAATACTTTATTTTCTTGCTTCAAATGAAAGTTTGTAGTGCTTGATTCTCTTCGTAGCTGGTTGCTTTAAAAAATCCCTGTTAGAACAATGAATGGCAAAAATACTTCAGAAACCAGCGCTGCTGAAAAAGTGGGCTGATGAACTCCGCTCAAGTGAAGTGCATTAGCCCCGCCCACTTTTTCAGCGACAGCTCATCCAATCAGATTTCTGATTATGATTTATCATTGTATAATGTTTATTTAAACACTTGTGTTACACCGATAATGACACTGATCCTGAAGTGAAGTGTTACATAAAAGCATCATCAAAAATTATTTCAGATTTTTAATAAACACAACCATTTTAAAGGCACAGGGAGCAATTTCTCAGAAACACTGTTGAAAGCAGATTGAACCGAGCAGGTTTGAAGGGTTTTTTTTTTTTTTTTTTTTTTTTACATTGAATTTTTCCCAACATTTCTAGCTCTCACTGCCCAACGTGTTATTTTCATAGTGTCTCACTTTTATACGCTTGGTGTTTCTAGTACACATCTCCTGAATGAGTCTAGAGTCACTCGATCAAAGCAGATGTGACCCTGGAGAACAAAACCAGTCTCAAGTCTCTGGGTTATATTTGTAGCAATAGCCAAAAATAAACATTGGATGGGTCAAAATTATAAAAATAAAAAAATGTATGCCAAAAAATCATTAGGATATTAAGTAAAGATCATGTTCCATGAAGATATTTAGTAACTTTCCTACCGTAAATATATAAAAATGTAATGTTTGATTAGTAATATTCATTGCTAAGAACTTCATCTGAACAACTTTAAAGATGATTTTCTCAATATTTAGATTTTTTTGCTCCCTCATATTCCAGATTTTCTAATAGTTGTATCTCAGACAAATACTGTCCTCCGAACAAACCACACATCACTGGAGAGATCAGCTGGCTGCCAACGAAACATTTTAAATTTAGTTAAACTTTTTACTAAAACAATTAAAATTTAATTAGAAATTTAATAGGAAAAAATATCATACATACAGTACTATACATGAAAAAAAAAATACAAAACAGTTTTTATTAATATTTTAAGTTTTATATTACATTTTCATTTTAATGTTGAAATTTTAGTTGTGTTTTTGTCCTTTTTTTAAATACATTTTTATTTAAATAAAATAACATAAAATAAATTTACTTTAATTTACCAAGACAACATTTCTTAAAAAGTAAAATATGAAACTTAAAAGTAAAATATAATAGAATCTAATAAAAAAAATGTTTTTTTACAAAAACTCTTATTATATCAATGATATAAAAATAACTTTTGGGTATAAAAAAAACTGTGTGTGTGTGTGTGTGTGTATATATATGTGTATATGTGTGTGTGCATATAATATAACATGTTATATGTGTATATATATATATATATATATATATATATATATATATATATATATATATATATAGAATTTTTAGTATTTTGTGGATGTAGTTGAAGTGTTGTAATAACCCTGCTGTGATCTCTTGTGCTGCTGATGTGAGTGTGAAGCGGTTCCTGTGTTTCTGTCAGGATTCAGAGGGTGTGGAGATCATGCTGGGAGTTTGTTCCAGCGGCCTCCTCGTCTACAGAGATAAACTGCGCATCAATCGCTTCGCCTGGCCCAAAATAATCAAGATCTCCTACAAGAGGAACAACTTCTACATCAGAGTGCGTCCAGGAGAGGTGAGATGGACTGCTGCTTGTCTGATGGAGTGTGAACGAGTCTCAGACGCTTGTCTTTCTGTCTCCTCTCAGCTGGAACAGTTCGAGAGCACCATCGGATTCAAGCTCTTCAGTCACAAAGCAGCAAAGAGACTCTGGAAAGTGTGTGTGGAGCATCACACCTTCTTCAGGTCAGCTGTGCGCGTTAACATTCAGCATTTTTATTTCTTAGATCTAATCGTTTTTGTCATTTTTATCCATTTTTATTTTTTACTATTTGTTTCTTTCAGTTTGTCGTTTTACTGCTTCGGTTTAATTTGAACATTTATATTATTGAGATATTAATATAGTGTTTATTTATATTTTGAGTTGGTTTTGATTTTTTTTTCTATTGATTTTTATTTTATTAATCTGAAATTGTGTTTTTGTAATTTTGTTAGGTTTTTTAAAAATATGTACATTTTAGTTTTTATTCATTTTTATTTCAGTTTGTCATTGTAGTAATTCACACTAAAAAAAGTTTTATTTATAATAGTTTTATTAATAATATTCATAGGTTTATAATTAAAATTAGTTTTTATTATGTTTTTATATTTTCTGCTTTATTTTTTAGAAATACATATTTTTAAAAAAATATGTATTTTATAGTTATTTTTATTTTAAAATATATACAAATATTTTTTTTGTTATTTTAGTTTGTGAAGTTAAATTAAAATGAAAATGAAAAATGTTGCTTTGGCAACTAGATAAAATAAAATATTATTTCTTATTTTATTTTGTTTCAGATAGCAGTTTTTATGTTCTTAAAATACTTGAGTTTCTTCAGTGCTTTATAATTAACTAAAAATAAAATCTTTCTCCTCTTTGTTTTTTTTTTGTGTTTTTTTTTTTACCAAATAACTGGTATAAACAAATGTTTTGTCATAATATTTCATCTTTTGTGGTTGAAAATGTGTAAGGTTTCCATTAAAAGCATCAGAGGATGTTTAGATGTAGATGATCACTAACTAGCGTTCTGATTCTTGCGTCCTGATAGGCTGGTTTCTCCTGAAGCTCCGCCCAAGCGCTTCCTGATGTTGGGCTCAAAGTTCCGCTACAGCGGCCGAACACAAGCAGAGACGCGCCGCGCTAGCTCTCAGATCGCTCGGGCCGCTCCACAGTTCCAGCGACGACACACGGTCACCGCTAGCATGGACAGCAGTGCGTAACACTAGCTCACACTGACCTGCCGGACACGGCTGTGCTTAAAATGCATTACAAGTCTGTGTGTCCTAAATGCATCCTTCTTCAGAAATTACAATTAATGTACACCTAAAAAAAAAAAAATATATATATATATATATATATATATATATATATATATATATATATATATATATATATATATATATATATATATATATATCTCATGTGTATTATTATATATGTAATATTTATTTAGAAATTATTTATATTATTGATATAATTCATTAACTTTAGTGACATAATTAAAGCAAATTAAAGCAAAGCCGTTAATATTGTTCATGTATAATAATATGAATGCAGATATTTATTTTATATATATATATATATATGGTTTGTTCTGGTGTATAAGGTACAAAGGAGTTTTGCATATATAAATACTGATTTGTTCCTCTCTTTTGATGTAGGATCAAATGTATCTTTTCTGAATGATTGTAACAATGTATCTGTGTGATCAGTGACGGTCACCCATGACAACGGGAAGAACGCCACACCTGCTGTTGCTTTAGATGACCTCATCGCCTTGGAAACGCCAGAGAAGAAGGAAGAGGAGATGAACTCAGTGGAGGAGGAGAATAAAACCAGCGCTGACGAATCAGAACAGGCCCCGCCCCACTCCATCACCAAGGTAACGTCAAATGAGTGACACTTCAGTAAAAGTCAAATGACTTTTTGTTGCATAATCACTAATGTCTGGATTTTAAATGATGACAGTTTATCTCATAGCAAAATGTTCAGATAAAGCTTTGAAAGTTTCATAAAAATGTAAACCTCAGATTCCAGGGTTAAGTCTTAATAATAATTGATTAATAAATGGATTTATGTATTTTATCTGCTCCATAAATAGTCCTAGATAACTTCTCCGAATAGTTTAAATGTGTAGAATTAAACAGAGGCTTGTTTTTTCATCAACCGGTCACAATTTACAGCAGGGCATGCAATTTGAAAATGTAGTACCATTTCTCTGAAATTTCTATAATTATTATTTTTTTTATAATAAAAAAAGGATGTCTAATCAATTCTAACCAGCTTTCTTGCTCCTCTCTTGACCACACACGTTTTTGTTTCAAACTTTATTTTTTACGCATGCATGTTTTCTCCCGCACAAGCGAATGTGTAGAAAAGCATCAGATCGATGTTGATCAAACTGTTGTTTTCTCTTCTCTTGACCACACATCATTTTCTGTCAAACATGCACTTTTATTTCATGCACGCATGTTTTCCCTCCACCGTCATCAGTCGTGTCCGTACTCATCGGATCTGTTGGGATCTGAGCTCTCTCTCCCGTCTTCTCCCGTCTCGTCCACTAAAGTGCGCAGGAGACGCAGAGACATCAGCCGCAAGCGCGCTTCCTCCGTCAGTCCGGCCAAAAGCACAGCGGGCCGCCGGCGGCGTCAGGCCCAAGCGGATCGTAAAGCGTCTCGCACGCAGACACTGGACCAGAGGAGCCGAGGAGGAACGCTCTTCTCCTTCTCTCTGCCCTCGCACCTCGCTGCTGGACCTCGACGGTTACCTGAGCTTCCCTGACCGAGGCCCATCACATCTCCCTCGCTCATCCCCTGCTTCCTCTTCATCTTCTTCTTCCTGCTCTCCACCTCGGTCTCCGTGCCGTACGCGCTCACGCTCTCCTTCCCGCTGGCGCTGTGTCTCTGCTATCTGGAGCCGCGTCGCTCGGATCGTCTCTGACGCAGGGCTTCCAGGACCGCTCGGACGACGAGGTGTGTGTGTGTGTGTGTGTGTGTGTGTTAGAGAGAGTGTTTCATCTGTTCGTCCTCATTCACCACATACTGTGCGCTTAATGTCATCATTACTGTTTGGAAAAGGCTCTTCCACAGTTCATGTTCTCATGGTCTCTGCTGCGTGACGAAGAGCAGACCTTCCTTTCGTGTCGAGTCACATCCTCATCAAGAATCTCTGGTCTGTAATGATCTGATCAGGTTTTTTTCCTTTATTGCTGCGTTCTTCCGGGATGTTCTTTGCTCGAACAGACAGACAGCGATCAAACAAACTTCACGTGTGATGAGGACACATCAGCGACTGAGGTGTGTAGTTTAGTGACTTTTATTCTCAGTAGCTTGTGTTTTTGTGCTTTTAATGAGTGTATAACTCGTCTCTCGTCCTCTCTTTCAACTTCTTACTCCTTACAGTCTGACTTGAGGACAGCTTTGACATAAGGACACAGGTATCGATCATCTAAGGTGTTCTGAGAAGAAAGAAACCACTTTAAGGTGGTTCGATGGTCTTTTATGGTTTTATTTCGAGCTGGTCAGGCTGAGAAACCAGCAAAGACCAGCAAACCTCCATAGACTGGTTTGAAGCCAATCGTCATCCTCATGTTTGTCTCCACTGCTGATACTGTGATGCTGATGTTTCTCAAATTGAAACGAGCTGGAAAAGATGGTTTTAAAAGGCATTTAACCCAATTAAACCATCTCCTGACTGTTGGATATTGAAGCGTTTGTTTGGTTCCTAAGCCGTTTAGTTTTCTGGAGTGTTTATTTCACACCACCAGCCTCTGACACAATTATCTTCTTAACGAACGCTTCTTCTCTCTTGTGTCTGTAGATGTCAGAGGAGGATAAAGCTGAACCTGAAGGTGTTCCAGTGAAGCCGGATCGTTCGTCTGATGCTGTGGAGGTTAGATATTTCTGTTCACTACATCATAAACCACGTGTTTGTTTACTAAATGCACAGTGAAGATCGTGTCCTCAGATACACGAGCACATGAACGATCTCTAGACCTGCCCTGAGAGCCCTTCTGAGAAAAACTGAAAGGCAACCCTGTCAAAATAAAAGTTCGGTTAAACTCGAAGAAGAAACGGAGACACATTACGCTAATGTAATTGATAGGATTACTAGTAATAATACAGTTATTATTAAAACATGATTTTATAAGGAATATGTTCCAGAAAAAATATTTACCAGAATTTATTGAGCAGAAAAAACACAGTATTTCTGAAAAAATTAAACAGAATTATTATTTTTTATTTTTATTTTATTTTTTGTTGGGGCGGGGGCATATTTAATAGGACCTTAAAATGTAATTTATGTTAAACTTTTAATAAATTGCTGCTCATTGTGTACGTTTCATGGTTTTTATTAATTAGACATAAAAAAAAGATGTTTAATTATTAAAACGACTAGAAAATTAAAATGGTAAAAAAAACGAGTTTTGAAAAACATAAAACTTAATTTGGAAAAAATTAAACAGTCCTACATATGCTTTTGGGGTGTAATATAACCTGAATGTGTTCATGAGATTGACCTGATTTAGTCAGACGTGATGTTGTGAAGCTCGGAGCTCATTTACAGCGCTGTCACAGAATCGTGGGAACTTCTGCTGGAATCTGGAAAACCGTCGAGCAGATCTTTCTGAAGCCCTCCCTGAGCAGCGCTATCTGAGTCTGAAACTCAAAGAGGAGATCCCCGTCTGACTGTGAGACGCTCTTCAGGATCACTTTAATCCGTCTGGGAAACGTCTCCGAGATTAATAAGACAAAATCTCATTTAACACGCATCTCCTGTTGCTGTGAGAGCAATCCTTTCTCAAAGAACATCTTCTGCTGGTTTCTGATCGTCGGAGGTCGTGATGTTTTAGAAACGATCCGTTAGAGGCTGTTTTCCAGAGCGAGCGTCGTTTGAGTTGTA